>NC_091118.1:206388685-206575328 GCF_040183065.1 Periplaneta americana | reverse complement strand
TTTCTCGAAAATCAGCTTGTGTTCCCGATTGCCATTTTGATGCTATCGTGTAAGAAGTAGGTCAAGGTAGAATACAGGACCGCATCCCGTTCCTCGCTATGGCCATTATTTCCGGAATTAGAGACCAAGATATCTTAGGTACCCAAAAAATAAGGCTAGAAAAAAGTGCTACGGATTTGCCCGATTTTAGCGGTGATTACTAGTGAAGATATGGGGATGCTACAGTTAAAAGGGCGGGCCCCTGCACCGCTCCGTTCTCCCTGTGTAGAGAAAGTTCTGTTTTGGAAGGGCAAAATGACCATTTTTTTTAATTTTGCGGGCCTCTCCCGTCCAAACGGACGGAGATAGAAAGTTGTCCTTTTCACTGAAAATAGAGTTCGATGAGCTGTATTCAACGCACTATTCCTCTTTATTCTCACTACAAGTACTGCGGAGTTATGGCGGCAAAAGTGTCGGCGTAAGGGTGGTTTAAACCCTTCCCATTTTTTTCTCGAAAATCAGCTTGTGTTCCCGATTGCCATTTTGATGCTATCGTGTAAGAAGTAGGTCAAGTTAGAATACAGGACCGCATCCCGTTCCTCGCTATGGCCATTATTTCCGGAATTAGAGACCAAGATATCTTAGGTATCCAATAAATAAGGCTAGAAAAAAGTGCTACGGATTTGCCCGATTTTAGCGGTGATTACTAGTGAAGATATGGGGATGTTACAGTTAAGAGGGCGGGCCCCTGCACCGTTCCGTTCTCCCTGTGTAGAGAAAGTTCTGTTTTGGAAGGGCAAAATGACCATTTTTTTAAATTTTGCGGGCCTCTCCCGTCCAAACGGACGGAGATAGAAAGTTGTCCTTTTCACTGAAAATAGAGTTCGATGAGCTGTATTCAACGCACTAATCGTCTTTATTCTCACTACAAGTACTGCGGAGTTATGGCGGCAAAAGTGTCGGCGGAAGGGTGGTTTAAACCCTTCCCATTTTTTTCTCGAAAATCAGCTTGTGTTCCCGATTGCCATTTTGATGCTATCGTGTAAGAAGTAGGTCAAGGTAGAATACAGGACCGCATCCCGTTCCTCGCTATGGCCATTATTTCCGGAATTAGAGACCAAGATATCTTAGGTACCCAAAAAATAAGGCTAGAAAAAAGTGCTACGGATTTGCCCGATTTTAGCGGTGATTACTAGTGAAGATATGGGGATGCTACAGTTAAAAGGGCGGGCCCCTGCACCGCTCCGTTCTCCCTGTGTAGAGAAAGTTCTGTTTTGGAAGGGCAAAATGACCATTTTTTGAAATGTTGCGGGCCTCTCCCGTCCAAACGGACGGAGATAGAAAGTTGTCCTTTTCACTGAAAATAGAGTTCGATGAGCTGTATTCAACGCACTAATCGTCTTTATTCTCACTACAAGTACTGCGGAGTTATGGCGGCAAAAGTGTCGGCGGAAGGGTGGTGTAAACCCTTCCCATTTTTTTCTCGAAAATCAGCTTGTGTTCCCGATTGCCATTTTGATGCTATCGTGTAAGAAGTAGGTCAAGGTAGAATACAGGACCGCATCCCGTTCCTCGCTATGGCCATTATTTCCGGAATTAGAGACCAAGATATCTTAGGTACCCAAAAAATAAGGCTAGAAAAAAAAGTGCTCCGGATTTGCCCGATTTTAGCGGTGATTACTAGTGAAGATATGGGGATGCTACAGTTAAAAGGGCGGGACCCTGCACAGCTCCGTTCTCCCTGTGTAGAGAAAGTTCTGTTTTGGAAGGGCAAAATGACCATTTTTTTTAATTTTGCGGGCCTCTCCCGTCCAAACGGACGGAGATAGAAAGTTGTCCTTTTCACGGAAAATAGAGTTCGATGATCTGTATTCAACGCACTAATCGTCGTTATTCTCACTACAAGTACTGCGGAGTTATGGCGGCAAAAGTGTCGGCGGAAGGGTGGTTTAAACCCTTCCCATTTTTTTCTCGAAAATCAGCTTGTGTTCCCGATTGCCATTTTGATGCTATCGTGTAAGAAGTAGGTCAAGGTAGAATACAGGACCGCATCCCGTTCCTCGCTATGGCTATTATTTCCGGAATTAGAGACCAAGATATCTTAGGTACCCAAAAAATAAGGCTAGAAAAAAGTGCTACGGATTTGCCCGATTTTAGCGGTGATTACTAGTGAAGATATGGGGATGCTACAGTTAAAAGGGCGGGCCCCTGCACCGCTCCGTTCTCCCTGTGTAGAGAAAGTTCTGTTTTGGAAGGGCAAAATGACCATTTTTTGAAATGTTGCGGGCCTCTCCCGTCCAAACGGACGGAGATAGAAAGTTGTCCTTTTCACTGAAAATAGAGTTCGATGAGCTGTATTCAACGCACTAATCGTCTTTATTCTCACTACAAGTACTGCGGAGTTATGGCGGCAAAAGTGTCGGCGGAAGGGTGGTTTAAACCCTTCCCATTTTTTTCTCGAAAATCAGCTTGTGTTCCCGATTGCCATTTTGATGCTATCGTGTAAGAAGTAGGTCAAGGTAGAATACAGGACCGCATCCCGTTCCTCGCTATGGCCATTATTTCCGGAATTAGAGACCAAGATATCTTAGGTACCCAAAAAATAAGGCTAGAAAAAAGTGCTACGGATTTGCCCGATTTTAGCGGTGATTACTAGTGAAGATATGGGGATGCTACAGTTAAGAGGGCGGGCCCCTGCACCGCTCCGTTCTCCCTGTGTAGAGAAAGTTCTGTTTTGGAAGGGCAAAATGACCATTTTTTTTTATTTTGCGGGCCTCTCCCGTCCAAACGGACGGAGATAGAAAGTTGTCCTTTTCACTGAAAATAGAGTTCGATGAGCTGTATTCAACGCACTAATCGTCTTTATTCTCACTACAAGTACTGCGGAGTTATGGCGGCAAAAGTGTCGGCGGAAGGGTGGTTTAAACCCTTCCCATTTTTTTCTCGAAAATCAGCTTGTGTTCCCGATTGCCATTTTGATGCTATCGTGTAAGAAGTAGGTCAAGGTAGAATACAGGACCGCATCCCGTTCCTCGCTATGGCCATTATTTCCGGAATTAGAGACCAAGATATCTTAGGTACCCAAAAAATAAGGCTAGAAAAAAGTGCTACGGATTTGCCCGATTTTAGCGGTGATTACTAGTGAAGATATGGGGATGCTACAGTTAAAAGGGCGGGCCCCTGCACCGCTCCGTTCTCCCTGTGTAGAGAAAGTTCTGTTTTGGAAGGGCAAAATGACCATTTTTTGAAATGTTGCGGGCCTCTCCCGTCCAAACGGACGGAGATAGAAAGTTGTCCTTTTCACTGAAAATAGAGTTCGATGAGCTGTATTCAACGCACTAATCGTCTTTATTCTCACTACAAGTACTGCGGAGTTATGGCGGCAAAAGTGTCGGCGGAAGGGTGGTTTAAACCCTTCCCATTTTTTTCTCGAAAATCAGCTTGTGTTCCCGATTGCCATTTTGATGCTATCGTGTAAGAAGTAGGTCAAGGTAGAATACAGGACCGCATCCCGTTCCTCGCTATGGCCATTATTTCCGGAAATAGAGACCAAGATATCTTAGGTACCCAAAAAATAAGGCTAGAAAAAAGTGCTACGGATTTGCCCGATTTTAGCGGTGATTACTAGTGAAGATATGGGGATGCTACAGTTAAAAGGGCGGGCCCCTGCACCGCTCCGTTCTCCCTGTGTAGAGAAAGTTCTGTTTTGGAAGGGCAAAATCACCATTTTTTGAAATGTTGCGGGCCTCTCCCGTCCAAACGGACGGAGATAGAAAGTTGTCCTTTTCGCTGAAAATAGAGTTCGATGAGCTGTATTCAACGCACTAATCGTCTTTATTCTCACTACAAGTACTGCGGAGTTATGGCGGCAAAAGTGTCGGCGGAAGGGTGGTGTAAACCCTTCCCATTTTTTTCTCGAAAATCAGCTTGTGTTCCCGATTGCCATTTTGATGCTATCGTGTAAGAAGTAGGTCAAGGTAGAATACAGGACCGCATCCCGTTCCTCGCTATGGCCATTATTTCCGGAATTAGAGACCAAGATATCTTAGGTACCCAAAAAATAAGGCTAGAAAAAAGTGCTCCGGATTTGCCCGATTTTAGCGGTGATTACTAGTGAAGATATGGGGATGCTACAGTTAAAAGGGCGGGACCCTGCACAGCTCCGTTCTCCCTGTGTAGAGAAAGTTCTGTTTTGGAAGGGCAAAATGACCATTTTTTTAAATTTTGCGGGCCTCTCCCGTCCAAACGGACGGAGATAGAAAGTTGTCCTTTTCACTGAAAATAGAGTTCGATGAGCTGTATTCAACGCACTAATCGTCTTTATTCTCACTACTAGTACTGCGGAGTAATGGCGGCAAAAGTGTCGGCGGAAGGGTGGTTTAAACCCTTCCCATTTTTTTCTCGAAAATCAGCTTGTGTTCCCGACTGCCATTTTGATGCTATCGTGTAAGAAGTAGGTCAAGGTAGAATACAGGACCGCATCCCGTTCCTCGCTATGGCCATTATTTCCGGAATTAGAGACCAAGATATCTTAGGTACCCAAAAAATAAGGCTAGAAAAAAGTGCTACGGATTTGCCCGATTTTGGCGGTGATTACTAGTGAAGATATGGGGATGCTACAGTTAAAAGGGCGGGCCCCTGCACCGCTCCGTTCTCCCTGTGTAGAGAAAGTTCTGTTTTGGAAGGGCAAAATGACCATTTTTTTTAATTTTGCGGGCCTCTCCCGTCCAAACGGACGGAGATAGAAAGTTGTCCTTTTCACTGAAAATAGAGTTCGATGAGCTGTATTCAACGCACTATTCCTCTTTATTCTCACTACAAGTACTGCGGAGTTATGGCGGCAAAAGTGTCGGCGGAAGGGTGGTTTAAACCCTTCCCATTTTTTTCTCGAAAATCAGCTTGTGTTCCCGATTGCCATTTTGATGCTATCGTGTAAGAAGTAGGTCAAGTTAGAATACAGGACCGCATCCCGTTCCTCGCTATGGCCATTATTTCCGGAATTAGAGACCAAGATATCTTAGGTATCCAATAAATAAGGCTAGAAAAAAGTGCTACGGATTTGCCCGATTTTAGCGGTGATTACTAGTGAAGATATGGGGATGTTACAGTTAAGAGGGCGGGCCCCTGCACCGTTCCGTTCTCCCTGTGTAGAGAAAGTTCTGTTTTGGAAGGGCAAAATGACCATTTTTTGAAATGTTGCGGGCCTCTCCCGTCCAAACGGACGGAGGTAGAAATTTGTCCTTTTCATTGAAAATAGAGTACGATGAGCTGTATTCAACGCACTAATCGTCTTTATTCTCAATACAAGTACTGCGGAGTTATGGCGGCAAAAGTGTCGGCGGAAGGGTGGTTTAAACCCTTCCCATTTTTTTCTCGAAAATCAGCTTGTGTTCCCGATTGCCATTTTGATGCTATCGTGTAAGAAGTAGGTCAAGGTAGAATACAGGACCGCATCCCGTTCCTCGCTATGGCCATTATTTCCGGAATTAGAGACCAAGATATCTTAGGTACCCAAAAAATAAGGCTAGAAAAAAGTGCTCCGGATTTGCCCGATTTTAGCGGTGATTACTAGTGAAGATATGGGGATGCTACAGTTAAAAGGGCGGGCCCCTGCACCGCTCCGTTCTCCCTGTGTAGAGAAAGTTCTGTTTTGGAAGGGCAAAATGACCATTTTTTTAAATTTTGCGGGCCTCTCCCGTCCAAACGGACGGAGATAGAAAGTTGTCCTTTTCACTGAAAATAGAGTTCGATGAGCTGTATTCAACGCACTAATCGTCTTTATTCTCACTACAAGTACTGCGGAGTTATGGCGGCAAAAGTGTCGGCGGAAGGGTGGTTTAAACCCTTCCCATTTTTTTCTCGAAAATCAGCTTGTGTTCCCGATTGCCATTTTGATGCTATCGTGTAAGAAGTAGGTCAAGGTAGAATACAGGACCGCATCCCGTTCCTCGCTATGGCCATTATTTCCGGAATTAGAGACCAAGATATCTTAGGTACCCAAAAAATAAGGCTAGAAAAAAGTGCTACGGATTTGCCCGATTTTAGCGGTGATTACTAGTGAAGATATGGGGATGCTACAGTTAAAAGGGCGGGCCCCTGCACCGCTCCGTTCTCCCTGTGTAGAGAAAGTTCTGTTTTGGAAGGGCAAAATCACCATTTTTTGAAATGTTGCGGGCCTCTCCCGTCCAAACGGACGGAGATAGAAAGTTGTCCTTTTCACTGAAAATAGAGTTCGATGAGCTGTATTCAACGCACTAATCGTCTTTATTCTCACTACAAGTACTGCGGAGTTATGGCGGCAAAAGTGTCGGCGGAAGGGTGGTGTAAACCCTTCCCATTTTTTTCTCGAAAATCAGCTTGTGTTCCCGATTGCCATTTTGATGCTATCGTGTAAGAAGTAGGTCAAGGTAGAATACAGGACCGCATCCCGTTCCTCGCTATGGCCATTATTTCCGGAATTAGAGACCAAGATATCTTAGGTACCCAAAAAATAAGGCTAGAAAAAAGTGCTCCGGATTTGCCCGATTTTAGCGGTGATTACTAGTGAAGATATGGGGATGCTACAGTTAAAAGGGCGGGACCCTGCACAGCTCCGTTCTCCCTGTGTAGAGAAAGTTCTGTTTTGGAAGGGCAAAATGACCATTTTTTTAAATTTTGCGGGCCTCTCCCGTCCAAACGGACGGAGATAGAAAGTTGTCCTTTTCACTGAAAATAGAGTTCGATGAGCTGTATTCAACGCACTAATCGTCTTTATTCTCACTACTAGTACTGCGGAGTAATGGCGGCAAAAGTGTCGGCGGAAGGGTGGTTTAAACCCTTCCCATTTTTTTCTCGAAAATCAGCTTGTGTTCCCGACTGCCATTTTGATGCTATCGTGTAAGAAGTATGTCAAGGTAGAATACAGGACCGCATCCCGTTCCTCGCTATGGCCATTATTTCCGGAATTAGAGACCAAGATATCTTAGGTACCCAAAAAATAAGGCTAGAAAAAAGTGCTACGGATTTGCCCGATTTTAGCGGTGATTACTAGTGAAGATATGGGGATGCTACAGTTAAAAGGGCGGGCCCCTGCACCGCTCCGTTCTCCCTGTGTAGAGAAAGTTCTGTTTTGGAAGGGCAAAATGACCATTTTTTTTAATTTTGCGGGCCTCTCCCGTCCAAACGGACGGAGATAGAAAGTTGTCCTTTTCACTGAAAATAGAGTTCGATGAGCTGTATTCAACGCACTATTCCTCTTTATTCTCACTACAAGTACTGCGGAGTTATGGCGGCAAATGTGTCGGCGGAAGGGTGGTTTAAACCCTTCCCATTTTTTTCTCGAAAATCAGCTTGTGTTCCCGATTGCCATTTTGATGCTATCGTGTAAGAAGTAGGTCAAGTTAGAATACAGGACCGCATCCCGTTCCTCGCTATGGCCATTATTTCCGGAATTAGAGACCAAGATATCTTAGGTATCCAATAAATAAGGCTAGAAAAAAGTGCTACGGATTTGCCCGATTTTAGCGGTGATTACTAGTGAAGATATGGGGATGTTACAGTTAAGAGGGCGGGCCCCTGCACCGTTCCGTTCTCCCTGTGTAGAGAAAGTTCTGTTTTGGAAGGGCAAAATGACCATTTTTTGAAATGTTGCGGGCCTCTCCCGTCCAAACGGACGGAGATAGAAAGTTGTCCTTTTCACTGAAAATAGAGTTCGATGAGCTGTATTCAACGCACTAATCGTCTTTATTCTCACTACAAGTACTGCGGAGTTATGGCGGCAAAAGTGTCGGCGGAAGGGTGGTTTAAACCCTTCCCATTTTTTTCTCGAAAATCAGCTTGTGTTCCCGATTGCCATTTTGATGCTATCGTGTAAGAAGTAGGTCAAGGTAGAATACAGGACCGCATCCCGTTCTTCGCTATGGCTATTATTTCCGGAATTAGAGAGCAAGATATCTTAGGTACACAAAAAATAAGGCTAGAAAAAAGTGCTACGGATTTGCCCGATTTTAGCGGTGATTACTAGTGAAGATATGGGGATGCTACAGTTAAAAGGGCGGGCCCCTGCACCGCTCCGTTCTCCCTGTGTAGAGAAAGTTCTGTTTTGGAAGGGCAAAATGACCATTTTTTGAAATGTTGCGGGCCTCTCCCGTCCAAACGGACGGAGATAGAAAGTTGTCCTTTTCACTGAAAATAGAGTTCGATGAGCTGTATTCAACGCACTAATCGTCTTTATTCTCACTACAAGTACTGCGGAGTTATGGCGGCAAAAGTGTCGGCGGAAGGGTGGTTTAAACCCTTCCCATTCTTTCTCGAAAATCACCTTGTGTTCCCGATTGCCATTTTGATGCTATCGTGTAAGAAGTAGGTCAAGGTAGAATACAGGACCGCATCCCGTTCCTCGCTATGGCCATTATTTCCGGAATTAGAGACCAAGATATCTTAGGTACCCAAAAAATAAGGCTAGAAAAAAGTGCTACGGATTTGCCCGAATTTAGCGGTGATTACTAGTGAAGATATGGGGATGCTACAATTAAAAGGGCGGGACCCTGCACCGCTCCGTTCTCCCTGTGTAGAGAAAGTTCTGTTTTGGAAGGGCAAAATGACCATTTTTTTAAATTTTGCGGCCTCTCCCGTCCAAACGGACGGAGATAGAAAGTTGTCCTTTTCACTGAAAATAGAGTTCGATGAGCTGTATTCAACGCACTAATCGTCTTTATTCTCACTACAAGTACTGCGGAGTTATGGCGGCAAAAGTGTCGGCGGAAGGGTGGTTTAAACCCTTCCCATTTTTTTCTCGAAAATCAGCTTGTGTTCCCGATTGCCATTTTGATGCTATCGTGTAAGAAGTAGGTCAAGGTAGAATACAGGACCGCATCCCGTTCTTCGCTATGGCTATTATTTCCGGAATTAGAGAGCAAGATATCTTAGGTACACAAAAAATAAGGCTAGAAAAAAGTGCTACGGATTTGCCCGATTTTAGCGGTGATTACTAGTGAAGATATGGGGATGCTACAGTTAAAAGGGCGGGCCCCTGCACCGCTCCGTTCTCCCTGTGTAGAGAAAGTTCTGTTTTGGAAGGGCAAAATGACCATTTTTTGAAATGTTGCGGGCCTCTCCCGTCCAAACGGACGGAGATAGAAAGTTGTCCTTTTCACTGAAAATAGAGTTCGATGAGCTGTATTCAACGCACTAATCGTCTTTATTCTCACTACAAGTACTGCGGAGTTATGGCGGCAAAAGTGTCGGCGGAAGGGTGGTTTAAACCCTTCCCATTTTTTTCTCGAAAATCAGCTTGTGTTCCCGATTGCCATTTTGATGCTATCGTGTAAGAAGTAGGTCAAGGTAGAATACAGGACCGCATCCCGTTCCTCGCTATGGCCATTATTTCCGGAATTAGAGACCAAGATATCTTAGGTACCCAAAAAATAAGGCTAGAAAAAAGTGCTACGGATTTGCCCGATTTTAGCGGTGATTACTAGTGAAGATATGGGGATGCTACAGTTAAAAGGGCGGGCCCCTGCACCGCTCCGTTCTCCCTGTGTAGAGAAAGTTCTGTTTTGGAAGGGCAAAATGACCATTTTTTTAAATTTTGCGGGCCTCTCCCGTCCAAACGGACGGAGATAGAAAGTTGCCCTTTTCACTGAAAATAGAGTTCGATGAGCTGTATTCAACGCACTAATCGTCTTTATTCTCACTACAAGTACTGCGGAGTTATGGCGGCAAAAGTGTCGGCGGAAGGGTGGTTTAAACCCTTCCCATTTTTTTCTCGAAAATCAGCTTGTGTTCCCGATTGCCATTTTGATGCTATCGTGTAAGAAGTAGGTCAAGGTAGAATACAGGACCGCATCCCGTTCCTCGCTATGGCTATTATTTCCGGAATTAGAGACCAAGATATCTTAGGTACCCAAAAAATAAGGCTAGAAAAAAGTGCTACGGATTTGCCCGATTTTAGCGGTGATTACTAGTGAAGATATGGGGATGCTACAGTTAAAAGGGCGGGCCCCTGCACCGCTCCGTTCTCCCTGTGTAGAGAAAGTTCTGTTTTGGAAGGGCAAAATGACCATTTTTTGAAATGTTGCGGGCCTCTCCCGTCCAAACGGACGGAGATAGAAAGTTGTCCTTTTCACTGAAAATAGAGTTCGATGAGCTGTATTCAACGCACTAATCGTCTTTATTCTCACTACAAGTACTGCGGAGTTATGGCGGCAAAAGTGTCGGCGGAAGGGTGGTTTAAACCCTTCCCATTTTTTTCTCGAAAATCAGCTTGTGTTCCCGATTGCCATTTTGATGCTATCGTGTAAGAAGTAGGTCAAGGTAGAATACAGGACCGCATCCCGTTCCTCGCTATGGCCATTATTTCCGGAATTAGAGACCAAGATATCTTAGGTACCCAAAAAATAAGGGTAGAAAAAAGTGCTACGGATTTGCCCGATTTTAGCGGTGATTACTAGTGAAGATATGGGGATGCTACAGTTAAAAGGGCGGGCCCCTGCACCGCTCCGTTCTCCCTGTGTAGAGAAAGTTCTGTTTTGGAAGGGCAAAATGACCATTTTTTGAAATGTTGCGGGCCTCTCCCGTCCAAACGGACGGAGATAGAAAGTTGTCCTTTTCACTGAAAATAGAGTTCGATGAGCTGTATTCAACGCACTAATCGTCTTTATTCTCACTACAAGTACTGCGGAGTTATGGCGGCAAAAGTGTCGGCGAAAATCAGCTTGTGTTCCCGATTGCCATTTTGATGCTATCGTGTAAGAAGTAGGTCAAGGTAGAATACAGGACCGCATCCCGTTCCTCGCTATGGCTATTATTTCCGGAATTAGAGACCAAGATGTCTTAGGTACCCAAAAAATAAGGCTAGAAAAAAGTGCTACGGATTTGCCCGATATTAGCGGTGATTACTAGTGAAGATATGGGGATGCTACAGTTAAAAGGGCGGGCCCCTGCACCGCTCCGTTCTCCCTGTGTAGAGAAAGTTCTGTTTTGGAAGGGCAAAATGACCATTTTTTGAAATGTTGCGGGCCTCTCCCGTCCAAACGGACGGAGATAGAAAGTTGTCCTTTTCACTGAAAATAGAGTTCGATGAGCTGTATTCAACGCACTAATCGTCTTTATTCTCACTACAAGTACTGCGGAGTTATGGCGGCAAAAGTGTCGGCGGAAGGGTGGTTTAAACCCTTCCCATTTTTTTCTCGAAAATCAGCTTGTGTTCCCGATTGCCATTTTGATGCTATCGTGTAAGAAGTAGGTCAAGGTAGAATACAGGACCGCATCCCGTTCCTCGCTATGGCCATTATTTCCGGAATTAGGGACCAAGATATCTTAGGTACCCAAAAAATAAGGCTAGAAAAAAGTGCTTCGGATTTGCCCGATTTTAGCGGTGATTACTAGTGAAGATATGGGGATGCTACAGTTAAAAGGGCGGGCCCCTGCACCGCTCCGTTCTCCCTGTGTAGAGAAAGTTCTGTTTTGGAAGGGCAAAATGACCATTTTTTGAAATGTTGCGGGCCTCTCCCGTCCAAACGGACGGAGATAGAAAGTTGTCCTTTTCACTGAAAATAGAGTTCGATGAGCTGTATTCAACGCACTAATCATCTTTATTCTCACTACAAGTACTGCGGAGTTATGGCGGCAAAAGTGTCGGCGGAAGGGTGGTTTAAACCCTTCCCATTTTTTTCTCGAAAATCAGCTTGTGTTCCCGATTGCCATTTTGATGCTATCGTGTAAGAAGTAGGTCAAGGTAGAATACAGGACCGCATCCCGTTCCTCGCTATGGCCATTATTTCCGGAATTAGAGACCAAGATATCTTAGGTACCCAAAAAATAAGGCTAGAAAAAAGTGCTACGGATTTGCCCGATTTTAGCGGTGATTACTAGTGAAGATATGGGGATGTTACAGTTAAGAGGGCGGGCCCCTGCACCGTTCCGTTCTCCCTGTGTAGAGAAAGTTCTGTTTTGGAAGGTCAAAATGACCATTTTTTGAAAAGTTCCGGGCCTCTCCCGTCCAAACGGACGGAGATAGAAAGTTGTCCTTTTCACTGAAAATAGAGTACGATGAGCTGTATTCAACGCACTAATCGTCTTTATTCTCACTACAAGTACTGCGGAGTTATAGCGGCAAAAGTGTCGGCGGAAGAGTTTTCTCGAAAATCAGCTTGTGTTCCCGATTGCCATTTTGATGCTATCGTGTAAGAAGTAGGTCAAGGTAGAATACAGGACCGCATCCCGTTCCTCGCTATGGCCATTATTTCCGGAATTAGAGACCAAGATATCTTAGGTACCCAAAAAATAAGGCTAGAAAAAAGTTCTACGGATTTGCCCGATTTTAGCGGTGATTACTAGTGAAGATATGGGGATGCTACAGTTAAAAAGGCGGGCCCCTGCACCGCTCCGTTCTCCCTGTGTAGAGAAAGTTCTGTTTTGGAAGGGCAACATGACCATTTTTTGAAATGTTGCGGGCCTCTCCCGTCCAAACGGACGGAGATAGAAAGTTGTCCTTTTCACTGAAAATAGAGTTCGATGAGCTGTATTCAACGCACTAATCGTCTTTATTCTCACTACAAGTACTGCGGAGTTATGGCGGCAAAAGTGTCGGCGAAAATCAGCTTGTGTTCCCGATTGCCATTTTGATGCTATCGTGTAAGAAGTAGGTCAAGGTAGAATACAGGACCGCATCCCGTTCCTCGCTATGGCTATTATTTCCGGAATTAGAGACCAAGATGTCTTAGGTACCCAAAAAATAAGGCTAGAAAATAGTGCTACGGATTTGCCCGATTTTAGCGGTGATTACTAGTGAAGATATGGGGATGCTACAGTTAAAAGGGCGGGCCCCTGCACCGCTCCGTTCTCCCTGTGTAGAGAAAGTTCTGTTTTGGAAGGGCAAAATGACCATTTTTTGAAATGTTGCGGGCCTCTCCCGTCCAAACGGACGGAGATAGAAAGTTGTCCTTTTCACTGAAAATAGAGTTCGATGAGCTGTATTCAACGCACTAATCGTCTTTATTCTCACTACAAGTACTGCGGAGTTATGGCGGCAAAAGTGTCGGCGGAAGGGTGGTTTAAACCCTTCCCATTTTTTTCTCGAAAATCAGCTTGTGTTCCCGATTGCCATTTTGATGCTATCGTGTAAGAAGTAGGTCAAGGTAGAATACAGGACCGCATCCCGTTCCTCGCTATGGCCATTATTTCCGGAATTAGGGACCAAGATATCTTAGGTACCCAAAAAATAAGGCTAGAAAAAAGTGCTACGGATTTGCCCGATTTTAGCGGTGATTACTAGTGAAGATATGGGGATGCTACAGTTAAAAGGGCGGGCCCCTGCACCGCTCCGTTCTCCCTGTGTAGAGAAAGTTCTGTTTTGGAAGGGCAAAATGACCATTTTTTGAAATGTTGCGGGCCTCTCCCGTCCAAACGGACGGAGATAGAAAGTTGTCCTTTTCACTGAAAATAGAGTTCGATGAGCTGTATTCAACGCACTAATCATCTTTATTCTCACTACAAGTACTGCGGAGTTATGGCGGCAAAAGTGTCGGCGGAAGGGTGGTTTAAACCCTTCCCATTTTTTTCTCGAAAATCAGCTTGTGTTCCCGATTGCCATTTTGATGCTATCGTGTAAGAAGTAGGTCAAGGTAGAATACAGGACCGCATCCCGTTCCTCGCTATGGCCATTATTTCCGGAATTAGAGACCAAGATATCTTAGGTACCCAAAAAATAAGGCTAGAAAAAAGTGCTACGGATTTGCCCGATTTTAGCGGTGATTACTAGTGAAGATATGGGGATGCTACAGTTAAAAGGGCGGGCCCCTGCACTGCTCCGTTCTCCCTGTGTAGAGAAAGTTCTGTTTTGGAAGGGCAAAATCACCATTTTTTTTAATTTTGCGGGCCTCTCCCGTCCAAACGGATGGAGATAGAAAGTTGTCCTTTTCACTGATAATAGAGTTCGATGAGCTGTATTCAACGCACTAATCGTCTTTATCCTCACTACAAGTACTGCGGAGTTATGGCGGCAAAAGTGTCGGCGGAAGGGTGGTTTAAACCCTTCCCATTTTTTTCTCGAAAATCAGCTTGTGTTCCCGATTGCCATTTTGATGCTATCGTGTAAGAAGTAGGTCAAGGTAGAATACAGGACCGCATCCCATTCCTCGCTATGTCCATTATTTCCGGAATTAGAGACCCAGATATCTTAGGTATCCAATAAATAAGGCTAGAAAAAAGTGCTACGGATTTGCCCGATTTTAGCGGTGATTACTAGTGAAGATATGGGGATGTTACAGTTAAGAGGGCGGGCCCCTGCACCGTTCCGTTCTCCCTGTGTAGAGAAAGTTCTGTTTTGGAAGGGCAAAATGACCATTTTTTGAAATGTTGCGGGCCTCTCCCGTCCAAACGGACGGAGATAGAAAGTTGTCCTTTTCACTGAAAATAGAGTACGATGAGCTGTATTCAACGCACTAATCGTCTTTATTCTCACTACAAGTACTGCGGAGTTATGGCGGCAAAAGTGTCGGCGGAAGGGTGGTTTATACCCTTCCCATTTTTTTCTCGAAAATCAGCTTGTGTTCCCGATTGCCATTTTGATGCTATCGTGTAAGAAGTAGGTCAAGGTAGAATACAGGACCGCATCCCATTCCTCGCTATGGCCATTATTTCCGGAATTAGAGACCAAGATATCTTAGGTATCCAATAAATAAGGCTAGAAAAAAAGTGCTACGGATTTGCCCGATTTTAGCGGTGATTACTAGTGAAGATATGGGGATGTTACAGTTAAGAGGGCGGGCCCCTCCACCGTTCCGTTCTCCCTGTGTAGAGAAAGTTCTGTTTTGGAAGGTCAAAATGACCATTTTTTGAAAAGTTCCGGGCCTCTCCTGTCCAAACGGACGGAGATAGAAAGTTGTCCTTTTCACTGAAAATAGAGTACGATGAGCTGTATTCAACGCACTAATCGTCTTTATTCTCACTACAAGTACTGCGGAGTTATGGCGGCAAAAGTGTCGGCGGAAGAGTTTTCTCGAAAATCAGCTTGTGTTCCCGATTGCCATTTTGATGCTATCGTGTAAGAAGTAGGTCAAGGTAGAATACAGGACCGCATCCCGTTCCTCGCTATGGCCATTATTTCCGGAATTAGAGACCAAGATATCTTAGGTACCCAAAAAATAAGGCTAGAAAGAAGTTCTACGGATTTGCCCGATTTTAGCGGTGATTACTAGTGAAGATATGGGGATGCTACAGTTAAAAAGGCGGGCCCCTGCACCGCTCCGTTCTCCCTGTGTAGAGAAAGTTCTGTTTTGGAAGGGCAACATGACCATTTTTTGAAATGTTGCGGGCCTCTCCCGTCCAAACGGACGGAGATAGAAAGTTGTCCTTTTCACTGAAAATAGAGTTCGATGAGCTGTATTCAACGCACTAATCGTCTTTATTCTCACTACAAGTACTGTGGAGTTATGGCGGCAAAAGTGTCGGCGGAAGGGTGGTTTAAACCCTTCCCATTTTTTTCTCGAAAATCAGCTTGTGTTCCCGATTGCCATTTTGATGCTATCGTGTAAGAAGTAGGTCAAGGTAGAATACAGGACCGCATCCCGTTCCTCGCTATGGCCATTATTTCCGGAATTAGAGACCAAGATATCTTAGGTACCCAAAAAATAAGGCTAGAAAAAAGTGCTACGGATTTGCCCGATTTTAGCGGTGATTACTAGTGAAGATATGGGGATGCTACAGTTAAAAGGGCGGGCCCCTGCACCGCTCCGTTCTCCCTGTGTAGAGAAAGTTCTGTTTTGGAAGGGCAAAATGACCATTTTTTGAAAAGTTTCGGGCCTCTCCCGTCCAAACGGACGGAGATAGAAAGTTGTCCTTTTCACTGAAAATAGAGTTCGATGAGCTGTATTCAACGCACTAATCGTCTTTATTCTCACTACAAGTACTGCGGAGTTATGGCGGCAAAAGTGTCGGCGGAAGGGTGGTTTAAACCCTTCCCATTTTTTTCTCGAAAATCAGCTTGTGTTCCCGATTGCCATTTTGATGCTATCGTGTAAGAAGTAGGTCAAGGTAGAATACAGGACCGCATCCCGTTCCTCGCTATGGCCATTATTTCCGGAATTAGAGACCAAGATATCTTAGGTACCCAAAAAATAAGGCTAGAAAAAAGTGCTACGGATTTGCCCGATTTTAGCGGTGATTACTAGTGAAGATATGGGGATGCTACAGTTAAAAGGGCGGGCCCCTGCACCGCTCCGTTCTCCCTGTGTAGAGAAAGTTCTGTTTTGGAAGGGCAAAATGACCATTTTTTTAAATTTTGCGGCCTCTCCCGTCCAAACGGACGGAGATAGAAAGTTGTCCTTTTCACTGAAAATAGAGTTCGATGAGCTGTATTCAACGCACTAATCGTCTTTATTCTCACTACAAGTACTGCGGAGTTATGGCGGCAAAAGTGTCGGCGGAAGGGTGGTTTAAACCCTTCCCATTTTTTTCTCGAAAAACAGCTTGTGTTCCCGATTGCCATTTTGATGCTATCGTGTAAGAAGTAGGTCAAGGTAGAATACAGGACCGCATCCCGTTCTTCGCTATGGCTATTATTTCCGGAATTAGAGAGCAAGATATCTTAGGTACACAAAAAATAAGGCTAGAAAAAAGTGCTACGGATTTGCCCGATTTTAGCGGTGATTACTAGTGAAGATATGGGGATGCTACAGTTAAAAGGGCGGGCCCCTGCACCGCTCCGTTCTCCCTGTGTAGAGAAAGTTCTGTTTTGGAAGGGCAAAATGACCATTTTTTGAAATGTTGCGGGCCTCTCCCGTCCAAGCGGACGGAGATAGAAAGTTGTCCTTTTCACTGAAAATAGAGTTCGATGAGCTGTATTCAACGCACTAATCGTCTTTATTCTCACTACAAGTACTGCGGAGTTATGGCGGCAAAAGTGCCGGCGGAAGGGTGGTTTAAACCCTTCCCATTTTTTTCTCGAAAATCAGCTTGTGTTCCCGATTGCCATTTTGATGCTATCGTGTAAGAAGTAGGTCAAGGTAGAATACAGGACCGCATCCCGTTCCTCGCTATGGCCATTATTTCCGGAATTAGAGACCAAGATATCTTAGGTACCCAAAAAATAAGGCTAGAAAAAAGTGCTACGGATTTGCCCGATTTTAGCGGTGATTACTAGTGAAGATATGGGGATGCTACAGTTAAAAGGGCGGGCCCCTGCACCGCTCCGTTCTCCCTGTGTAGAGAAAGTTCTGTTTTGGAAGGGCAAAATGACCATTTTTTTAAATTTTGCGGGCCTCTCCCGTCCAAACGGACGGAGATAGAAAGTTGCCCTTTTCACTGAAAATAGAGTTCGATGAGCTGTATTCAACGCACTAATCGTCTTTATTCTCACTACAAGTACTGCGGAGTTATGGCGGCAAAAGTGTCGGCGGAAGGGTGGTTTAAACCCTTCCCATTTTTTTCTCGAAAATCAGCTTGTGTTCCCGATTGCCATTTTGATGCTATCGTGTAAGAAGTAGGTCAAGGTAGAATACAGGACCGCATCCCGTTCCTCGCTATGGCCATTATTTCCGGAATTAGAGACCAAGATATCTTAGGTACCCAAAAAATAAGGCTAGAAAAAAGTGCTACGGATTTGCCCGATTTTAGCGGTGATTACTAGTGAAGATATGGGGATGCTACAGTTAAAAGGGCGGGCCCCTGCACCGCTCCGTTCTCCCTGTGTAGAGAAAGTTCTGTTTTGGAAGGGCAAAATGACCATTTTTTTAAATGTTGCGGGCCTCTCCCGTCCAAACGGACGGAGATAGAAAGTTGTCCTTTTCACTGAAAATAGAGTTCGATGAGCTGTATTCAACGCACTAATCGTCTTTATTCTCACTACAAGTACTGCGGAGTTATGGCGGCAAAAGTGTCGGCGGAAGGGTGGTTTAAACCCTTCCCATTTTTTTCTCGAAAATCAGCTTGTGTTCCCGATTGCCATTTTGATGCTATCGTGTAAGAAGTAGGTCAAGGTAGAATACAGGACCGCATCCCGTTCCTCGCTATGGCCATTATTTCCGGAATTAGAGACCAAGATATCTTAGGTACCCAAAAAATAAGGGTAGAAAAAAGTGCTACGGATTTGCCCGATTTTAGCGGTGATTACTAGTGAAGATATGGGGATGCTACAGTTAAAAGGGCGGGCCCCTGCACCGCTCCGTTCTCCCTGTGTAGAGAAAGTTCTGTTTTGGAAGGGCAAAATGACCATTTTTTGAAATGTTGCGGGCCTCTCCCGTCCAAACGGACGGAGATAGAAAGTTGTCCTTTTCACTGAAAATAGAGTTCGATGAGCTGTATTCAACGCACTAATCGTCTTTATTCTCACTACAAGTACTGCGGAGTTATGGCGGCAAAAGTGTCGGCGAAAATCAGCTTGTGTTCCCGATTGCCATTTTGATGCTATCGTGTAAGAAGTAGGTCAAGGTAGAATACAGGACCGCATCCCGTTCCTCGCTATGGCTATTATTTCCGGAATTAGAGACCAAGATGTCTTAGGTACCCAAAAAATAAGGCTAGAAAAAAGTGCTACGGATTTGCCCGATTTTAGCGGTGATTACTAGTGAAGATATGGGGATGCTACAGTTAAAAGGGCGGGCCCCTGCACCGCTCCGTTCTCCCTGTGTAGAGAAAGTTCTGTTTTGGAAGGGCAAAATGACCATTTTTTGAAATGTTGCGGGCCTCTCCCGTCCAAACGGACGGAGATAGAAAGTTGTCCTTTTCACTGAAAATAGAGTTCGATGAGATGTATTCAACGCACTAATCGTCTTTATTCTCACTACAAGTACTGCGGAGTTATGGCGGCAAAAGTGTCGGCGGAAGGGTGGTTTAAACCCTTCCCATTTTTTTCTCGAAAATCAGCTTGTGTTCCCGATTGCCATTTTGATGCTATCGTGTAAGAAGTAGGTCAAGGTAGAATACAGGACCGCATCCCGTTCCTCGCTATGGCCATTATTTCCGGAATTAGGGACCAAGATATCTTAGGTACCCAAAAAATAAGGCTAGAAAAAAGTGCTTCGGATTTGCCCGATTTTAGCGGTGATTACTAGTGAAGATATGGGGATGCTACAGTTAAAAGGGCGGGCCCCTGCACCGCTCCGTTCTCCCTGTGTAGAGAAAGTTCTGTTTTGGAAGGGCAAAATGACCATTTTTTGAAATGTTGCGGGCCTCTCCCGTCCAAACGGACGGAGATAGAAAGTTGTCCTTTTCACTGAAAATAGAGTTCGATGAGCTGTATTCAACGCACTAATCATCTTTATTCTCACTACAAGTACTGCGGAGTTATGGCGGCAAAAGTGTCGGCGGAAGGGTGGTTTAAACCCTTCCCATTTTTTTCTCGAAAATCAGCTTGTGTTCCCGATTGCCATTTTGATGCTATCGTGTAAGAAGTAGGTCAAGGTAGAATACAGGACCGCATCCCGTTCCTCGCTATGGCCATTATTTCCGGAATTAGAGACCAAGATATCTTAGGTACCCAAAAAATAAGGCTAGAAAAAAGTGCTACGGATTTGCCCGATTTTAGCGGTGATTACTAGTGAAGATATGGGGATGCTACAGTTAAAAGGGCGGGCCCCTGCACTGCTCCGTTCTCCCTGTGTAGAGAAAGTTCTGTTTTGGAAGGGCAAAATCACCATTTTTTTAAATTTTGCGGGCCTCTCCCGTCCAAACGGATGGAGATAGAAAGATGTCCTTTTCACTGATAATAGAGTTCGATGAGCTGTATTCAACGCACTAATCGTCTTTATCCTCACTACAAGTACTGCGGAGTTATGGCGGCAAAAGTGTCGGCGGAAGGGTGGTTTAAACCCTTCCCATTTTTTTCTCGAAAATCAGCTTGTGTTCCCGATTGCCATTTTGATGCTATCGTGTAAGAAGTAGGTCAAGGTAGAATACAGGACCGCATCCCGTTCCTCGCTATGGCTATTATTTCCGGAATTAGAGACCAAGATATCTTAGGTACACAAAAAATAAGGCTAGAAAAAAGTGCTACGGATTTGCCCGATTTTAGCGGTGATTACTAGTGAAGATATGGGGATGCTACAGTTAAAAGGGCGGGCCCCTGCACCGCTCCGTTCTCCCTGTGTAGAGAAAGTTCTGTTTTGGAAGGGCAAAATGACCATTTTTTGAAATGTTGCGGGCCTCTCCCGTCCAAACGGACGGAGATAGAAAGTTGTCCTTTTCACTGAAAATAGAGTTCGATGAGCTGTATTCAACGCACTAATCGTCTTTATTCTCACTACAAGTACTGCGGAGTTATGGCGGCAAAAGTGTCGGCGGAAGGGTGGTTTAAACCCTTCCCATTTTTTTCTCGAAAATCAGCTTGTGTTCCCGATTGCCATTTTGATGCTATCGTGTAAGAAGTAGGTCAAGGTAGAATACAGGACCGCATCCCGTTCCTCGCTATGGCCATTATTTCCGGAATTAGAGACCAAGATATCTTAGGTACCCAAAAAATAAGGCTAGAAAAAAGTGCTACGGATTTGCCCGATTTTAGCGGTGATTACTAGTGAAGATATGGGGATGCTACAGTTAAAAGGGCGGGCCCCTGCACCGCTCCGTTCTCCCTGTGTAGAGAAAGTTCTGTTTTGGAAGGGCAAAATGACCATTTTTTGAAATGTTGCGGGCCTCTCCCGTCCAAACGGACGGAGATAGAAAGTTGTCCTTTTCACTGAAAATAGAGTTCGATGAGCTGTATTCAACGCACTAATCGTCTTTATTCTCACTACAAGTACTGCGGAGTTATGGCGGCAAAAGTGTCGGCGGAAGGGTGGTTTAAACCCTTCCCATTTTTTTCTCGAAAATCAGCTTGTGTTCCCGATTGCCATTTTGATGCTATCGTGTAAGAAGTAGGTCAAGGTAGAATACAGGACCGCATCCCGTTCCTCGCTATGGCCATTATTTCCGGAATTAGGGACCAAGATATCTTAGGTACCCAAAAAATAAGGCTAGAAAAAAGTGCTACGGATTTGCCCGATTTTAGCGGTGATTACTAGTGAAGATATGGGGATGCTACAGTTAAAAGGGCGGGCCCCTGCACCGCTCCGTTCTCCCTGTGTAGAGAAAGTTCTGTTTTGGAAGGGCAAAATGACCATTTTTTGAAATGTTGCGGGCCTCTCCCGTCCAAACGGACGGAGATAGAAAGTTGTCCTTTTCACTGAAAATAGAGTTCGATGAGCTGTATTCAACGCACTAATCATCTTTATTCTCACTACAAGTACTGCGGAGTTATGGCGGCAAAAGTGTCGGCGGAAGGGTGGTTTAAACCCTTCCCATTTTTTTCTCGAAAATCAGCTTGTGTTCCCGATTGCCATTTTGATGCTATCGTGTAAGAAGTAGGTCAAGGTAGAATACAGGACCGCATCCCGTTCCTCGCTATGGCCATTATTTCCGGAATTAGAGACCAAGATATCTTAGGTACCCAAAAAATAAGGCTAGAAAAAAGTGCTACGGATTTGCCCGATTTTAGCGGTGATTACTAGTGAAGATATGGGGATGCTACAGTTAAAAGGGCGGGCCCCTGCACTGCTCCGTTCTCCCTGTGTAGAGAAAGTTCTGTTTTGGAAGGGCAAGATCACCATTTTTTTAAATTTTGCGGGCCTCTCCCGTCCAAACGGATGGAGATAGAAAGTTGTCCTTTTCACTGATAATAGAGTTCGATGAGCTGTATTCAACGCACTAATCGTCTTTATCCTCACTACAAGTACTGCGGAGTTATGGCGGCAAAAGTGTCGGCGGAAGGGTGGTTTAAACCCTTCCCATTTTTTTCTCGAAAATCAGCTTGTGTTCCCGATTGCCATTTTGATGCTATCGTGTAAGAAGTAGGTCAAGGTAGAATACAGGACCGCATCCCATTCCTCGCTATGGCCATTATTTCCGGAATTAGAGACCAAGATATCTTAGGTATCCAATAAATAAGGCTAGAAAAAAAGTGCTACGGATTTGCCCGATTTTAGCGGTGATTACTAGTGAAGATATGGGGATGTTACAGTTAAGAGGGCGGGCCCCTGCACCGTTCCGTTCTCCCTGTGTAGAGAAAGTTCTGTTTTGGAAGGTCAAAATGACCATTTTTTGAAATGTTCCGGGCCTCTCCCGTCCAAACGGACGGAGATAGAAAGTTGTCCTTTTCACTGAAAATAGAGTACGATGAGCTGTATTCAACGCACTAATCGTCTTTATTCTCACTACAAGTACTGCGGAGTTATGGCGGCAAAAGTGTCGGCGGAAGGGTTTTCTCGAAAATCAGCTTGTGTTCCCGATTGCCATTTTGATGCTATCGTGTAAGAAGTAGGTCAAGGTAGAATACAGGACCGCATCCCGTTCCTCGCTATGGCCATTATTTCCGGAATTAGAGACCAAGATATCTTAGGTACCCAAAAAATAAGGCTAGAAAAAAGTTCTACGGATTTGCCCGATTTTAGCGGTGATTACTAGTGAAGATATGGGGATGCTACAGTTAAAAAGGCGGGCCCCTGCACCGCTCCGTTCTCCCTGTGTAGAGAAAGTTCTGTTTTGGAAGGGCAACATGACCATTTTTTGAAATGTTGCGGGCCTCTCCCGTCCAAACGGACGGAGATAGAAAGTTGTTCTTTTCACTGAAAATAGAGTTCGATGAGCTGTATTCAACGCACTAATCGTCTTTATTCTCACTACAAGTACTGCGGAGTTATGGCGGCAAAAGTGTCGGCGGAAGGGTGCTTTAAACCCTTCCCATTTTTTTCTCGAAAATCAGCTTGTGTTCCCGATTGCCATTTTGATGCTATCGTGTAAGAAGTAGGTCAAGGTAGAATACAGGACCGCATCCCGTTCCTCGCTATGGCCATTTTTTCCGGAATTAGAGACCAAGATATCTTAGGTACCCAAAAAATAAGGCTAGAAAAAAGTGCTACGGATTTGCCCGATTTTAGCGGTGATTACTAGTGAAGATATGGGGATGCTACAGTTAAAAGGGCGGGCCCCTGCACCGCTCCGTTCTCCCTGTGTAGAGAAAGTTCTGTGTTGGAAGGGCAAAATGACCATTTTTTTAAATTTTGCGGGCCTCTCCCGTCCAAACGGACGGAGATAGAAAGTTGTCCTTTTCACTGAA
This sequence comes from Periplaneta americana, assembly GCF_040183065.1. Classification (NCBI taxonomy): domain Eukaryota; kingdom Metazoa; phylum Arthropoda; class Insecta; order Blattodea; family Blattidae; genus Periplaneta; species Periplaneta americana. The sequence continues at coordinate 206,552,284 of NC_091118.1, read as the reverse complement.
AATAGAGTTCGATGAGCTGTATTCAACGCACTAATCGTCTTTATTCTCACTACAAGTACTGCGGAGTTATGGCGGCAAAAGTGTCGGCGGAAGGGTGGTTTAAACCCTTCCCATTTTTTTCTCGAAAATCAGCTTGTGTTCCCGATTGCCATTTTGATGCTATCGTGTAAGAAGTAGGTCAAGGTAGAATACAGGACGGCATCCCGTTCCTCGCTATGGCCATTATTTCCGGAATTAGAGACCAAGATATCTTAGGTACCCAAAAAATAAGGCTAGAAAAAAGTGCTACGGATTTGCCCGATTTTAGCGGTGATTACTAGTGAAGATATGGGGATGCTACAGTTAAAAGGGCGGGCCCCTGCACCGCTCCGTTCTCCCTGTGTAGAGAAAGTTCTGTTTTGGAAGGGCAAAATGACCATTTTTTTAAATTTTGCGGCCTCTCCCGTCCAAACGGACGGAGATAGAAAGTTGTCCTTTTCACTGAAAATAGAGTTCGATGAGCTGTATTCAACGCACTAATCGTCTTTATTCTCACTACAAGTACTGCGGAGTTATGGCGGCAAAAGTGTCGGCGGAAGGGTGGTTTAAACCCTTCCCATTTTTTTCTCGAAAAACAGCTTGTGTTCCCGATTGCCATTTTGATGCTATCGTGTAAGAAGTAGGTCAAGGTAGAATACAGGACCGCATCCCGTTCTTCGCTATGGCTATTATTTCCGGAATTAGAGAGCAAGATATCTTAGGTACCCAAAAAATAAGGCTAGAAAAAAGTGCTACGGATTTGCCCGATTTTAGCGGTGATTACTAGTGAAGATATGGGGATGCTACAGTTAAAAGGGCGGGCCCCTGCACCGCTCCGTTCTCCCTGTGTAGAGAAAGTTCTGTTTTGGAAGGGCAAAATGACCATTTTTTTAAATTTTGCGGGCCTCTCCCGTCCAAACGGACGGAGATAGAAAGTTGCCCTTTTCACTGAAAATAGAGTTCGATGAGCTGTATTCAACGCACTAATCGTCTTTATTCTCACTACAAGTACTGCGGAGTTATGGCGGCAAAAGTGTCGGCGGAAGGGTGGTTTAAACCCTTCCCATTTTTTTCTCGAAAATCAGCTTGTGTTCCCGATTGCCATTTTGATGCTATCGTGTAAGAAGTAGGTCAAGGTAGAATACAGGACCGCATCCCGTTCCTCGCTATGGCTATTATTTCCGGAATTAGAGACCAAGATATCTTAGGTACCCAAAAAATAAGGCTAGAAAAAAGTGCTACGGATTTGCCCGATTTTAGCGGTGATTACTAGTGAAGATATGGGGATGCTACAGTTAAAAGGGCGGGCCCCTGCACCGCTCCGTTCTCCCTGTGTAGAGAAAGTTCTGTTTTGGAAGGGCAAAATGACCATTTTTTGAAATGTTGCGGGCCTCTCCCGTCCAAACGGACGGAGATAGAAAGTTGTCCTTTTCACTGAAAATAGAGTTCGATGAGCTGTATTCAACGCACTAATCGTCTTTATTCTCACTACAAGTACTGCGGAGTTATGGCGGCAAAAGTGTCGGCGGAAGGGTGGTTTAAACCCTTCCCATTTTTTTCTCGAAAATCAGCTTGTGTTCCCGATTGCCATTTTGATGCTATCGTGTAAGAAGTAGGTCAAGGTAGAATACAGGACCGCATCCCGTTCCTCGCTATGGCCATTATTTCCGGAATTAGAGACCAAGATATCTTAGGTACCCAAAAAATAAGGCTAGAAAAAAGTGCTACGGATTTGCCCGATTTTAGCGGTGATTACTAGTGAAGATATGGGGATGCTACAGTTAAAAGGGCGGGCCCCTGCACCGCTCCGTTCTCCCTGTGTAGAGAAAGTTCTGTTTTGGAAGGGCAAAATGACCATTTTTTGAAATGTTGCGGGCCTCTCCCGTCCAAACGGACGGAGATAGAAAGTTGTCCTTTTCACTGAAAATAGAGTTCGATGACCTGTATTCAACGCACTAATCGTCTTTATTCTCACTACAAGTACTGCGGAGTTATGGCGGCAAAAGTGTCGGCGAAAATCAGCTTGTGTTCCCGATTGCCATTTTGATGCTATCGTGTAAGAAGTAGGTCAAGGTAGAATACAGGACCGCATCCCGTTCCTCGCTATGGCTATTATTTCCGGAATTAGAGACCAAGATGTCTTAGGTACCCAAAAAATAAGGCTAGAAAAAAGTGCTACGGATTTGCCCGATTTTAGCGGTGATTACTAGTGAAGATATGGGGATGCTACAGTTAAAAGGGCGGGCCCCTGCACCGCTCCGTTCTCCCTGTGTAGAGAAAGTTCTGTTTTGGAAGGGCAAAATGACCATTTTTTGAAATGTTGCGGGCCTCTCCCGTCCAAACGGACGGAGATAGAATGTTGTCCTTTTCACTGAAAATAGAGTTCGATGAGCTGTATTCAACGCACTAATCGTCTTTATTCTCACTACAAGTACTGCGGAGTTATGGCGGCAAAAGTGTCGGCGGAAGGGTGGTTTAAACCCTTCCCATTTTTTTCTCGAAAATCAGCTTGTGTTCCCGATTGCCATTTTGATGCTATCGTGTAAGAAGTAGGTCAAGGTAGAATACAGGACCGCATCCCGTTCCTCGCTATGGCCATTATTTCCGGAATTAGGGACCAAGATATCTTAGGTACCCAAAAAATAAGGCTAGAAAAAAGTGCTACGGATTTGCCCCTATTTTAGCGGTGATTACTAGTGAAGATATGGGGATGCTACAGTTAAAAGGGCGGGCCCCTGCACCGCTCCGTTCTCCCTGTGTAGAGAAAGTTCTGTTTTGGAAGGGAAAATGACCATTTTTTGAAATGTTGCGGGCCTCTCCCGTCCAAACGGACGGAGATAGAAAGTTGTCCTTTTCACTGAAAATAGAGTTCGATGAGCTGTATTCAACGCACTAATCATCTTTATTCTCACTACAAGTACTGCGGAGTTATGGCGGCAAAAGTGTCGGCGGAAGGGTGGTTTAAACCCTTCCCATTTTTTTCTCGAAAATCAGCTTGTGTTCCCGATTGCCATTTTGATGCTATCGTGTAAGAAGTAGGTCAAGGTAGAATACAGGACCGCATCCCGTTCCTCGCTATGGCCATTATTTCCGGAATTAGAGACCAAGATATCTTAGGTACCCAAAAAATAAGGCTAGAAAAAAGTGCTACGGATTTGCCCGATTTTAGCGGTGATTACTAGTGAAGATATGGGGATGCTACAGTTAAAAGGGCGGGCCCCTGCACTGCTCCGTTCTCCCTGTGTAGAGAAAGTTCTGTTTTGGAAGGGCAAAATCACCATTTTTTTAAATTTTGCGGGCCTCTCCCGTCCAAACGGATGGAGATAGAAAGTTGTCCTTTTCACTGATAATAGAGTTCGATGAGCTGTATTCAACGCACTAATCGTCTTTATCCTCACTACAAGTACTGCGGAGTTATGGCGGCAAAAGTGTCGGCGGAAGGGTGGTTTAAACCCTTCCATTTTTTTCTCGAAAATCAGCTTGTGTTCCCGATTGCCATTTTGATGCTATCGTGTAAGAAGTAGGTCAAGGTAGAATACAGGACCGCATCCCATTCCTCGCTATGTCCATTATTTCCGGAATTAGAGACCCAGATATCTTAGGTATCCAATAAATAAGGCTAGAATAAAGTGCTACGGATTTGCCCGATTTTAGCGGTGATTACTAGTGAAGATATGGGGATGTTACAGTTAAGAGGGCGGGCCCCTGCACCGTTCCGTTCTCCCTGTGTAGAGAAAGTTCTGTTTTGGAAGGGCAAAATTACCATTTTTTGAAATGTTGCGGGCCTCTCCCGTCCAAACGGACGGAGATAGAAAGTTGTCCTTTTCACTGAAAATAGAGTACGATGAGCTGTATTCAACGCACTAATCGTCTTTATTCTCACTACAAGTACTGCGGAGTTATGGCGGCAAAAGTGTCGGCGGAAGGGTGGTTTATACACTTCCCATTTTTTTCTCGAAAATCAGCTTGTGTTCCCGATTGCCATTTTGATGCTATCGTGTAAGAAGTAGGTCAAGGTAGAATACAGGACCGCATCCCATTCCTCGCTATGGCCATTATTTCCGGAATTAGAGACCAAGATATCTTAGGTATCCAATAAATAAGGCTAGAAAAAAAGTGCTACGGATTTGCCCGATTTTAGCGGTGATTACTAGTGAAGATATGGGGATGTTACAGTTAAGAGGGCGGGCCCCTGCACCGTTCCGTTCTCCCTGTGTAGAGAAAGTTCTGTTTTGGAAGGTCAAAATGACCATTTTTTGAAAAGTTCCGGGCCTCTCCCGTCCAAACGGACGGAGATAGAAAGTTGTCCTTTTCACTGAAAATAGAGTACGATGAGCTGTATTCAACGCACTAATCGTCTTTATTCTCACTACAAGTACTGCGGAGTTATGGCGGCAAAAGTGTCGGCGGAAGAGTTTTCTCGAAAATCAGCTTGTGTTCCCGATTGCCATTTTGATGCTATCGTGTAAGAAGTAGGTCAAGGTAGAATACAGGACCGCATCCCGTTCCTCGCTATGGCCATTATTTCCGGAATTAGAGACCAAGATATCTTAGGTACCCAAAAAATAAGGCTAGAAAAAAGTTCTACGGATTTGCCCGATTTTAGCGGTGATTACTAGTGAAGATATGGGGATGCTACAGTTAAAAAGGCGGGCCCCTGCACCGCTCCGTTCTCCCTGTGTAGAGAAAGTTCTGTTTTGGAAGGGCAACATGACCATTTTTTGAAATGTTGCGGGCCTCTCCCGTCCAAACGGACGGAGATAGAAAGTTGTCCTTTTCACTGAAAATAGAGTTCGATGAGCTGTATTCAACGCACTAATCGTCTTTATTCTCACTACAAGTACTGCGGAGTTATGGCGGCAAAAGTGTCGGCGGAAGGGTGGTTTAAACCCTTCCCATTTTTTTCTCGAAAATCAGCTTGTGTTCCCGATTGCCATTTTGATGCTATCGTGTAAGAAGTAGGTCAAGGTAGAATACAGGACCGCATCCCGTTCCTCGCTATGGCCATTATTTCCGGAATTAGAGACCAAGATATCTTAGGTACCCAAAAAATAAGGCTAGAAAAAAGTGCTACGGATTTGCCCGATTTTAGCGGTGATTACTAGTGAAGATATGGGGATGCTACAGTTAAAAGGGCGGGCCCCTGCACCGCTCCGTTCTCCCTGTGTAGAGAAAGTTCTGTGTTGGAAGGGCAAAATGACCATTTTTTTAAATTTTGCGGGCCTCTCCCGTCCAAACGGACGGAGATAGAAAGTTGTCCTTTTCACTGAAAATAGAGTTCGATGAGCTGTATTCAACGCACTAATCGTCTTTATTCTCACTACAAGTACTGCGGAGTTATGGAGCAAAAGTGTCGGCGGAAGGGTGGTTTAAACCCTTCCCATTTTTTTCTCGAAAATCAGCTTGTGTTCCCGATTGCCATTTTGATGCTATCGTGTAAGAAGTAGGTCAAGGTAGAATACAGGACCGCATCCCGTTCCTCGCTATGGCCATTATTTCCGGAATTAGAGACCAAGATATCTTAGGTACCCAAAAAATAAGGCTAGAAAAAAGTGCTACGGATTTGCCCGATTTTAGCGGTGATTACTAGTGAAGATATGGGGATGCTACAGTTAAAAGGGCGGGCCCCTGCACCGCTCCGTTCTCCCTGTGTAGAGAAAGTTCTGTTTTGGAAGGGTAAAATGACCATTTTTTTAAATTTTGCGGCCTCTCCCGTCCAAACGGACGGAGATAGAAAGTTGTCCTTTTCACTGAAAATAGAGTTCGATGAGCTGTATTCAACGCACTAATCGTCTTTATTCTCACTACAAGTACTGCGGAGTTATGGCGGCAAAAGTGTCGGCGGAAGGGTGGTTTAAACCCTTCCCATTTTTTTCTCGAAAAACAGCTTGTGTTCCCGATTGCCATTTTGATGCTATCGTGTAAGAAGTAGGTCAAGGTAGAATACAGGACCGCATCCCGTTCTTCGCTATGGCTATTATTTCCGGAATTAGAGAGCAAGATATCTTAGGTACACAAAAAATAAGGCTAGAAAAAAGTGCTACGGATTTGCCCGATTTTAGCGGTGATTACTAGTGAAGATATGGGGATGCTACAGTTAAAAGGGCGGGCCCCTGCACCGCTCCGTTCTCCCTGTGTAGAGAAAGTTCTGTTTTGGAAGGGCAAAATGACCATTTTTTGAAATGTTGCGGGCCTCTCCCGTCCAAGCGGACGGAGATAGAAAGTTGTCCTTTTCACTGAAAATAGAGTTCGATGAGCTGTATTCAACGCACTAATCGTCTTTATTCTCACTACAAGTACTGCGGAGTTATGGCGGCAAAAGTGTCGGCGGAAGGGTGGTTTAAACCCTTCCCATTTTTTTCTCGAAAATCAGCTTGTGTTCCCGATTGCCATTTTGATGCTATCGTGTAAGAAGTAGGTCAAGGTAGAATTCAGGACCGCATCCCGTTCCTCGCTATGGCCATTATTTCCGGAATTAGAGACCAAGATATCTTAGGTACCCAAAAAATAAGGCTAGAAAAAAGTGCTACGGATTTGCCCGATTTTAGCGGTGATTACTAGTGAAGATATGGGGATGCTACAGTTAAAAGGGCGGGCCCCTGCACCGCTCCGTTCTCCCTGTGTAGAGAAAGTTCTGTTTTGGAAGGGCAAAATGACCATTTTTTTTAATTTTGCGGGCCTCTCCCGTCCAAACGGACGGAGATAGAAAGTTGCCCTTTTCACTGAAAATAGAGTTCGATGAGCTGTATTCAACGCACTAATCGTCTTTATTCTCACTACAAGTACTGCGGAGTTATGGCGGCAAAAGTGTCGGCGGAAGGGTGGTTTAAACCCTTCCCATTTTTTTCTCGAAAATCAGCTTGTGTTCCCGATTGCCATTTTGATGCTATCGTGTAAGAAGTAGGTCAAGGTAGAATACAGGACCGCATCCCGTTCCTCGCTATGGCTATTATTTCCGGAATTAGAGACCAAGATATCTTAGGTACCCAAAAAATAAGGCTAGAAAAAAGTGCTACGGATTTGCCCGATTTTAGCGGTGATTACTAGTGAAGATATGGGGATGCTACAGTTAAAAGGGCGGGCCCCTGCACCGCTCCGTTCTCCCTGTGTAGAGAAAGTTCTGTTTTGGAAGGGCAAAATGACCATTATTTTAAATGTTGCGGGCCTCTCCCGTCCAAACGGACGGAGATAGAAAGTTGTCCTTTTCACTGAAAATAGAGTTCGATGAGCTGTATTCAACGCACTAATCGTCTTTATTCTCACTACAAGTACTGCGGAGTTATGGCGGCAAAAGTGTCGGCGGAAGGGTGGTTTAAACCCTTCCCATTTTTTTCTCGAAAATCAGCTTGTGTTCCCGATTGCCATTTTGATGCTATCGTGTAAGAAGTAGGTCAAGGTAGAATACAGGACCGCATCCCGTTCCTCGCTATGGCCATTATTTCCGGAATTAGAGACCAAGATATCTTAGGTACCCAAAAAATAAGGCTAGAAAAAAGTGCTACGGATTTGCCCGATTTTAGCGGTGATTACTAGTGAAGATATGGGGATGCTACAGTTAAAAGGGCGGGCCCCTGCACCGCTCCGTTCTCCCTGTGTAGAGAAAGTTCTGTTTTGGAAGGGCAAAATGACCATTTTTTGAAATGTTGCGGGCCTCTCCCGTCCAAACGGACGGAGATAGAAAGTTGTCCTTTTCACTGAAAATAGAGTTCGATGAGCTGTATTCAACGCACTAATCGTCTTTATTCTCACTACAAGTACTGCGGAGTTATGGCGGCAAAAGTGTCGGCGAAAATCAGCTTGTGTTCCCGATTGCCATTTTGATGCTATCGTGTAAGAAGTAGGTCAAGGTAGAATACAGGACCGCATCCCGTTCCTCTCTATGGCTATTATTTCCGGAATTAGAGACCAAGATGTCTTAGGTACCCAAAAAATAAGGCTAGAAAAAAGTGCTACGGATTTGCCCGATTTTAGCGGTGATTACTAGTGAAGATATGGGGATGCTACAGTTAAAAGGGCGGGCCCCTGCACCGCTCCGTTCTCCCTGTGTAGAGAAAGTTCTGTTTTGGAAGGGCAAAATGACCATTTTTTGAAATGTTGCGGGCCTCTCCCGTCCAAACGGACGGAGATAGAAAGTTGTCCTTTTCACTGAAAATAGAGTTCGATGAGCTGTATTCAACGCACTAATCGTCTTTATTCTCACTACAAGTACTGCGGAGTTATGGCGGCAAAAGTGTCGGCGGAAGGGTGGTTTAAACCCTTCCCATTTTTTTCTCGAAAATCAGCTTGTGTTCCCGATTGCCATTTTGATGCTATCGTGTAAGAAGTAGGTCAAGGTAGAATACAGGACCGCATCCCGTTCCTCGCTATGGCCATTATTTCCGGAATTAGAGACCAAGATATCTTAGGTACCCAAAAAATAAGGCTAGAAAAAAGTGCTACGGATTTGCCCGATTTTAGCGGTGATTACTAGTGAAGATATGGGGATGCTACAGTTAAAAGGGCGGGCCCCTGCACTGCTCCGTTCTCCCTGTGTAGAGAAAGTTCTGTTTTGGAAGGGCAAAATCACCATTTTTTTAAATTTTGCGGGCCTCTCCCGTCCAAACGGATGGAGATAGAAAGTTGTCCTTTTCACTGATAATAGAGTTCGATGAGCTGTATTCAACGCACTAATCGTCTTTATCCTCACTACAAGTACTGCGGAGTTATGGCGGCAAAAGTGTCGGCGGAAGGGTGGTTTAAACCCTTCCCATTTTTTTCTCGAAAATCAGCTTGTGTTCCCGATTGCCATTTTGATGCTATCGTGTAAGAAGTAGGTCAAGGTAGAATACAGGACCGCGTCCCATTCCTCGCTATGTCCATTATTTCCGGAATTAGAGACCCAGATATCTTAGGTATCCAATAAATAAGGCTAGAAAAAAGTGCTACGGATTTGCCCGATTTTAGCGGTGATTACTAGTGAAGATATGGGGATGTTACAGTTAAGAGGGCGGGCCCCTGCACCGTTCCGTTCTCCCTGTGTAGAGAAAGTTCTGTTTTGGAAGGGCAAAATGACCATTTTTTGAAATGTTGCGGGCCTCTCCCGTCCAAACGGACGGAGATAGAAAGTTGTCCTTTTCACTGAAAATAGAGTACGATGAGCTGTATTCAACGCACTAATCGTCTTTATTCTCACTACAAGTACTGCGGAGTTATGGCGGCAAAAGTGTCGGCGGAAGGGTGGTTTATACCCTTCCCATTTTTTTCTCGAAAATCAGCTTGTGTTCCCGATTGCCATTTTGATGCTATCGTGTAAGAAGTAGGTCAAGGTAGAATACAGGACCGCATCCCATTCCTCGCTATGGCCATTATTTCCGGAATTAGAGACCAAGATATCTTAGGTATCCAATAAATAAGGCTAGAAAAAAAGTGCTACGGATTTGCCCGATTTTAGCGGTGATTACTAGTGAAGATATGGGGATGTTACAGTTAAGAGGGCGGGCCCCTGCACCGTTCCGTTCTCCCTGTGTAGAGAAAGTTCTGTTTTGGAAGGTCAAAATGACCATTTTTTGAAAAGTTCCGGGCCTCTCCCGTCCAAACGGACGGAGATAGAAAGTTGTCCTTTTCACTGAAAATAGAGTACGATGAGCTGTATTCAACGCACTAATCGTCTTTATTCTCACTACAAGTACTGCGGAGTTATGGCGGCAAAAGTGTCGGCGGAAGGGTGGTTTAAACCCTTCCCATTTTTTTCTCGAAAATCAGCTTGTGTTCCCGATTGCCATTTTGATGCTATCGTGTAAGAAGTAGGTCAAGGTAGAATACAGGACCGCATCCCGTTCCTCGCTATGGCCATTATTTCCGGAATTAGAGACCAAGATATCTTAGGTACCCAAAAAATAAGGCTAGAAAAAAGTGCTACGGATTTGCCCGATTTTAGCGGTGATTACTAGTGAAGATATGGGGATGCTACAGTTAAAAGGGCGGGCCCCTGCACCGCTCCGTTCTCCCTGTGTAGAGAAAGTTCTGTGTTGGAAGGGCAAAATGACCATTTTTTTAAATTTTGCGGGCCTCTCCCGTCCAAACGGACGGAGATAGAAAGTTGTCCTTTTCACTGAAAATAGAGTTCGATGAGCTGTATTCAACGCACTAATCGTCTTATTCTCACTACAAGTACTGCGGAGTTATGGCGGCAAAAGTGTCGGCGGAAGGGTGGTTAAACCCTTCCCATTTTTTTCTCGAAAATCAGCTTGTGTTCCCGATTGCCATTTTGATTGCTATCGTGTAAGAAGTAGGTCAAGGTAGAATACAGGACCGCATCCCGTTCCTCGCTATGGCCATTATTTCCGGAAATTAGAGACCAAGATATCTTAGGTACCCAAAAAATAAGGCTAGAAAAAAGTGCTACGGATTTGCCCGATTTTAGCGGTGATTACTAGTGAAGATATGGGGATGCTACAGTTAAAAGGGCGGGCCCCTGCACCGCTCCGTTCTCCCTGTTGTAGAGAAAGTTCTGTTTTGGAAGGGTTAAAATGACCATTTTTTTAAATTTTGCGGCCTCTCCCGTCCAAACGGACGGAGATAGAAAGTTGTCCTTTTCACTGAAAATAGAGTTCGATGAGCTGTATTCAACGCACTAATCGTCTTTATTCTCACTACAAGTACTGCGGAGTTATGGCGGCAAAAGTGTCGGCGGAAGGGTGGTTAAACCCTTCCATTTTTTTCTCGAAAACAGCTTGTGTTCCCGATTGCCATTTTGATGCTATCGTGTAAGAAGTAGGTCAAGGTAGAATACAGGACCGCATCCCGTTCTCGCTATGGCTATTATTTCCGGAATTAGAGAGCAAGATATCTTAGGTACACAAAAAATAAGGCTAGAAAAAAGTGCTACGGATTTGCCCGATTTTAGCGGTGATTACTAGTGAAGATATGGGGATGCTACAGTTAAAGGGCGGGCCCCTGCACCGCTCCGTTCTCCTGTGTAGAGAAAGTTCTGTTTTGGAAGGGCAAAATGACCATTTTTGAATGTTGCGGGCCTCTCCCGTCCAAGCTGACGGAGATAGAAAGTTGTCCTTTTCACTGAAATAGAGTTCGATGAGCTGTATTCAACGCACTAATCGTCTTTATTCTCACTACAAGTACTGCGGAGTTATGGCGGCAAAAGTGTCGGCGGAAGGGTGGTTTAAACCCTTCCCATTTTTTTCTCGAAAATCCAGCTTGTGTTCCGATTGCCATTTTGATGCTATCGTGTAAGAAGTAGGTCAAGGTAGAATTCAGGAACCGCATCCGTTCCTCGCTATGGCCATTATTTCCGGAATTAGAGACCAAGATATCTTAGGTACCCAAAAAATAAGGCTAGAAAAAGTGCTACGGATTTGCCCGATTTTAGCGGTGATTACTAGTGAAGATATGGGGATGCTACAGTTAAAAGGGCGGCCCCTGCACCGCTCCGTTCTCCCTGTGTAGAGAAAGTTCTGTTTTGGAAGGGCAAAATGACCATTTTTTTAATTTTGCGGGCCTCTCCCGTCCAAACGGACGGAGATAGAAAGTTGCCCTTTTCACTGAAAATAGAGTTCGATGAGCTGTATTCACGCACTAATCGTCTTTATTCTCACTACAAGTACTGCGGAGTTATGGCGCAAAAGTGTCGGCGGAAGGGTGGTTTAAACCCTTCCCATTTTTTTCTCGAAAATCAGCTGTGTTCCCGATTGCCATTTTGATGCTATCGTGTAAGAAGTAGGTCAAGGTAGAATACAGGACCGCATCCGTTCCTCGCTATGGCTATTATTTCCGGAATTAGAGACCAAGATATCTTAGGTACCCAAAAAATAAGGCTAGAAAAAAGTGCTACGGATTTGCCCGATTTTAGCGGTGATTACTAGTGAAGATATGGGGATGCATTTGCCCGATTTTAGCGGTGATTACTAGTGAAGATATGGGGATGCTACAGTTAAAAGGGCGGGCCCCTGCACCGCTCCGTTCTCCCTGTGTAGAGAAAGTTCTGTTTTGAAAGGGCAAAATGACCATTTTTTTAAATTTTGCGGGCCTCTCCCGTCCAAACGGACGGAGATAGAAAGTTGTCCTTTTCACTGAAAATGGAGTTCGATGAGCTGTATTCAACGCACTAATCGTCTTTATTCTCATTACAAGTACTGCGGAGTTATGGCGGCAAAAGTGTCGTCGGAAGGGTGGTTTAAACCCCTCCCATTTTTTTCTCGAAAATCAGCTTGTGTTCCCGATTGCCATTTTGATGCTATCCTGTAAGAAGTAGGTCAAGGTAGAATACAGGACCGCATCCCGTTCCTCGCTATGGCTATTATTTCCGGAATTAGCGACCAAGATATCTTAGGTACCCAAAAAATAAGGCTAGAAAAAAGTGCTACGGATTTGCCCGATTTTAGCGGTGATTACTAGTGAAGATATGGGGATGCTACAGTTAAAAGGGCGGGACCCTGCACCTCTCCGTTCTCCCTGTGTAGAGAAAGTTCTGTTTTGGAAGGGCAAAATGACCATTTTTTGAAATGTTGCGGGCCTCTCCCGTCCAAACGGACGGAGATAGAAAGTTGTCCTTTTCACTGAAAATAGAGTTCGATGAGCTGTATTCAACGCACTAATCGTCTTTATTCTCACTACAAGTACTGCGGAGTTATGGCGGCAAAAGTGTCGGCGGAAGGGTGGTTTAAACCCTTCCCATTTTTTTCTCGAAAATCAGCTTGTGTTCCCGATTGCCATTTTGATGCTATCGTGTAAGAAGTAGGTCAAGGTAGAATACAGGACCGCATCCCGTTCCTCGCTATGGCCATTATTTCCGGAATTAGAGACCAAGATATCTTAGGTACCCAAAAATAAGGCTAGAAAAAAGTGCTACGGATTTGCCCGATTTTAGCGGTGATTACTAGTGAAGATATGGGGATGCTACAGTTAAAAGGGCGGGCCCCTGCACCGCTCCGTTCTCCCTGTGTAGAGAAAGTTCTGTTTTGGAAGGGCAAAATGACCATTTTTTTTAATTTTGCGGGCCTCTCCCGTCCAAACGGACGGAGATAGAAAGTTGTCCTTTTCACTGAAAATAGAGTTCGATGAGCTGTATTCAACGCACTAATCGTCTTTATTCTCACTACAAGTACTGCGGAGTTATGGCGGCAAAAGTGTCGGCGGAAGGGTGGTTTAAACCCTTCCCATTTTTTTCTCGAAAATCAGCTTGTGTTCCCGATTGCCATTTTGATGCTATCGTGTAAGAAGTAGGTCAAGGTAGAATACAGGACCGCATCCCGTTCCTCGCTATGGCCATTATTTCCGGAATTAGAGACCAAGATATCTTAGGTACCCAAAAAATAAGGCTAGAAAAAAGTGCTACGGATTTGCCCGATTTTAGCGGTGATTACTAGTGAAGATATGGGGATGCTACAGTTAAAAGGGCGGGCCCCTGCACCGCTCCGTTCTCCCTGTGTAGAGAAAGTTCTGTTTTGGAAGGGCAAAATGACCATTTTTTGAAATGTTGCGGGCCTCTCCCGTCCAAACGGACGGAGATAGAAAGTTGTCCTTTTCACTGAAAATAGAGTTCGATGAGCTGTATTCAACGCACTAATCGTCTTTATTCTCACTACAAGTACTGCGGAGTTATGGCGGCAAAAGTGTAGGCGGAAGGGTGGTTTAAACCCTTCCCATTTTTTTCTCGTAAATCAGCTTGTGTTCCCGATTGCCATTTTGATGCTATCGTGTAAGAAGTAGGTCAAGGTAGAATACAGGACCGCATCCCGTTCCTCGCTATGGCCATTATTTCCGGAATTAGAGACCAAGATATCTTAGGTACCCAAAAAATAAGGCTAGAAAAAAGTGCTACGGATTTGCCCGATTTTAGCGGTGATTACTAGTGAAGATATGGGGATGCTACAGTTAAAAGGGCGGGCCCCTGCACCGCTCCGTTCTCCCTGTGTAGAGAAAGTTCTGTTTTGGAAGGGCAAAATGACCATTTTTTGAAATGTTGCGGGCCTCTCCCGTCCAAACGGATGGAGATAGAAAGTTGTCCTTTTCACTGATAATAGAGTTCGATGAGCTGTATTCAACGCACTAATCTTCTTTATCCTCACTACAAGTACTGCGGAGTTATGGCGGCAAAAGTGTCGGCGGAAGGGTGGTTTAAACCCTTCCCATTTTTTTCTCGAAAATCAGCTTGTGTTCCCGATTGCCATTTTGATGCTATCGTGTAAGAAGTAGGTCAAGGTAGAATACAGGACCGCATCCCGTTCCTCGCTATGGCCATTATTTCCGGAATTAGAGACCAAGAAATCTTAGGTACCCAAAAAATAAGGCTAGAAAAAAGTGCTACGGATTTGCCCGATTTTAGCGGTGATTACTAGTGAAGATATGGGGATGCTACAGTTAAGAGGGCGGGCCCCTGCACCGCTCCGTTCTCCCTGTGTAGAGAAAGTTCTGTTTTGGGAGGGCAAAATGACCATTTTTTGAAATGTTGCGGGCCTCTCCCGTCCAAACGGACGGAGATAGAAAGTTGTCCTTTTCACTGAAAATAGAGTTCGATGAGCTGTATTCAACGCACTAATCGTCTTTATTCTCACTACAAGTACTGCGGAGTTATGGCGGCAAAAGTGTCGGCGGAAGGGTGGTTTAAACCCTTCCCATTTTTTTCTCGAAAATCAGCTTGTGTTCCCGATTGCCATTTTGATGCTATCGTGTAAGAAGTAGGTCAAGGTGGAATACAGGACCGCATCCCGTTCCTCGCTATGGCCATTATTTCCGGAATTAGAGACCAAGATATCTTAGGTACCCAAAAAATAAGGCTAGAAAAAAGTGCTACGGATTTGCCCGATTTTAGCGGTGATTACTAGTGAAGATATGGGGATGCTACAGTTAAAAGGGCGGGCCCCTGCACCGCTCCGTTCTCCCTGTGTAGAGAAAGTTCTGTTTTGGAAGGGCAAAATGACCATTTTTTGAAATGTTGCGGGCCTCTCCCGTCCAAACGGACGGAGATAGAAAGTTGTCCTTTTCACTGAAAATAGAGTTCGATGAGCTGTATTCAACGCACTAATCGTCTTTATTCTCACTACAAGTACTGCGGAGTTATGGCGGCAAAAGTGTCGGCGGAAGGGTGGTTTAAACCCTTCCCATTTTTTTCTCGAAAATCAGCTTGTGTTCCCGATTGCCATTTTGATGCTATCGTGTAAGAAGTAGGTCAAGGTAGAATACAGGACCGCATCCCGTTCCTCGCTATGGCCATTATTTCCGGAATTAGAGACCAAGATATCTTAGGTACCCAAAAAATAAGGCTAGAAAAAAGTGCTACGGATTTCCCCGATTTTAGCGGTGATTACTAGTGAAGATATGGGGATGCTACAGTTAAGAGGGTGGGCCCCTGCACCGCTCCGTTCTCCCTGTGTAGAGAAAGTTCTGTTTTGGAAGGGCAAAATGACGATTTTTTGAAATGTTGCGGGCCTCTCCCGTCCAAACGGACGGAGATAGAAAGTTGTCCTTTTCACTGAAAATAGAGTTCGATGAGCTGTATTCAACGCACTAATCGTCTTTATTCTCACTACAAGTACTGAGGAGTTATGGCGGCAAAAGTGTCGGCGGAAGGGTGGTTTAAACCCTTCCCATTTTTTTCTCGAAAATCAGCTTGTGTTCCCGATTGCCATTTTGATGCTATCGTGTAAGAAGTAGGTCAAGGTAGAATACAGGACCGCATCCCGTTCCTCGCTATGGCCATTATTTCCGGAATTAGAGACCAAGATATCTTAGGTACCCAAAAAATAAGGCTAGAAAAAAGTGCTACGGATTTGCCCGATTTTAGCGGTGATTACTAGTGAAGATATGGGGATGCTACAGTTAAAAGGGCGGGCCCCTGCACCGCTCCGTTCTCCCTGTGTAGAGAAAGTTCTGTTTTGGAAGGGCAAAATGACCATTTTTTTAAATTTTGCGGGCCTCTCCCGTCCAAACGGACGGAGATAGAAAGTTGTCCTTTTCACTGAAAATAGAGTTCGATGAGCTGTATTCAACGCACTAATCGTCTTTATTCTCACTACAAGTACTGCGGAGTTATGGCGGCAAAAGTGTCGGCGGAAGGGTGGTTTAAACCCTTCCCATTTTTTTCTCGAAAATCAGCTTGTGTTCCCGATTGCCATTTTGATGCTATCGTGTAAGAAGTAGGTCAAGGTAGAATACAGGACCGCATCCCGTTCCTCGCTATGGCCATTATTTCCGGAATTAGAGACCAAGATATCTTAGGTACCCAAAAAATAAGGCTAGAAAAAAGTGCTACTAATCGTCTTTATTCTCACTACAAGTACTGCGGAGTTATGGCGGCAAAAGTGTCGAAAATCAGCTTGTGTTCCCGATTGCCATTTTGATGCTATCGTGTAAGAAGTAGGTCAAGGTAGAATACAGGACCGCATCCCGTTCCTCGCTATGGCCATTATTTCCGGAATTAGAGACCAAGATATCTTAGGTACCCAAAAAATAAGGCTAGAAAAAAGTGCTACGGATTTGCCCGATTTTAGCGGTGATTACTAGTGAAGATATGGGGATGCTACAGTTAAAAGGGCGGGCCCCTGCACAGCTCCGTTCTCCCTGTGTAGAGAAAGTTCTGTTTTGGAAGGGCAAAATGACCATTTTTTTAAATTTTGCGGGCCTCTCCCGTCCAAACGGACGGAGATAGAAAGTTGTCCATTTCACTGAAAATAGAGTTCGATGAGCTGTATTCAACGCACTAATCGTCTTTATTCTCACTACAAGTACTGCGGAGTTATGGCGGCAAAAGTGTCGGCGGAAGGGTGGTTTAAACCCTTCCCATTTTTTTCTCGAAAATCAGCTTGTGTTCCCGATTGCCATTTTGATGCTATCGTGTAAGAAGTAGGTCAAGGTAGAATACAGGACCGCATCCCGTTCCTCGCTATGGCCATTATTTCCGGAATTAGAGACCAAGATATCTTAGGTACCCAAAAAATAAGGCTAGAAAAAAGTGCTACGGATATGCCCGATTTTAGCGGTGATTACTAGTGAAGATATGGGGATGCTACAGTTAAGAGGGCGGGCCCCTGCACCGCTACGTTCTCCTTGTGTAGAGAAAGTTCTGTTTTGGAAGGGCAAAATGACCATTTTTTGAAATGTTGCGGGCCTCTCCCGTCCAAACGGACGGAGATAGAAAGTTGTCCTTTTCACTGAAAATAGAGTTCGATGAGCTGTATTCAATGCACTAATCGTCTTTATTCTCACTACAAGTACTGCGGAGTTATGGCGGCAAAAGTGTCGGCGGAAGGGTGGTTTAAACCCTTCCCATTTTTTTCTCGAAAATCAGCTTGTGTTCCCGATTGCCATTTTGATGCTATCGTGTAAGAAGTAGGTCAAGGTAGAATACAGGACCGCATCCCGTTCCTCGCTATGGCCATTATTTCCGGAATTAGAGACCAAGATATCTTAGGTACCCAAAAAATAAGGCTAGAAAAAAGTGCTACGGATTTGCCCGATTTTAGCGGTCATTACTAGTGAAGATATGGGGATGCTACAGTTAAAAGGGCGGGCCCCTGCACCGCTCCGTTCTCCCTGTGTAGAGAAAGATCTGTTTTGGAAGGGCAAAATGACCATTTTTTTAAACTTTGCGGGCCTCTTCCGTCCAAACGGACGGAGATAGAAAGTTGTCCTTTTCACTGAAAATAGAGTTCGATGAGCTGTATTCAACGCACTAATCGTCTTTATTCTCACTACAAGTACTGCGGAGTTATGGCGGCAAAAGTGTCGGCGGAAGGGTGGTTTAAACCCTTCCCATTTTTTTCTCGAAAATCAGCTTGTGTTCCCGATTGCCATTTTGATGCAATCGTGTAAGAAGTAGGTCAAGGTAGAATACAGGACCGCATCCCGTTCCTCGCTATGGCTATTATTTCCGGAATTAGAGACCAAGATATCTTAGGTACCCAAAAAATAAGGCTAGAAAAAAGTGCTACGGATTTGCCCGATTTTAGCGGTGATTACTAGTGAAGATATGGGGATGCTACAGTTAAAAGGGCGGGCCCCTGCACCGCTCCGTTCTCCCTGTGTAGAGAAAGTTCTGTTTTGGAAGGGCAAAATGACCATTTTTTGAAATGTTGCGGGCCTCTCCCGTCCAAACGGACGGAGATAGAAAGTCAAGGTAGAATACAGGACCGCATCCCGTTCCTCGCTATGGCTATTATTTCCGGAATTAGAGACCAAGATATCTTAGGTACCCAAAAAATAAGGCTAGAAAAAAGTGCTACGGATTTGCCCGATTTTAGCGGTGATTACTAGTGAAGATATGGGGATGCTACAGTTAAAAGGGCGGGCCCCTGCACCGCTCCGTTCTCCCTGTGTAGAGAAAGTTCTGTTTTGGAAGGGCAAAATGACCATTTTTTTAAATTTTGCGGGCCTCTCCCGTCCAAACGGACGGATATAGAAAGTTGTCCTTTTCACTGAAAATAGAGTTCGATGAGCTGTATTCAACGCACTAATCGTCTTTATTCTCACTACAAGTACTGCGGAGTTATGGCGGCAAAAGTGTCGGCGGAAGGGTGGACCCTTCCCATTTTTTTCTCGAAAATCATCTTGTGTTCCCGATTGCCATTTTGATGCTATCGTGTAAGAAGTAGGTCAAGGTAGAATACAGGACCGCATCCCGTTCCTCGCTATGGCCATTATTTCCGGAATTAGAGACCAAGATATCTTAGGTACCCAAAAAATAAGGCTAGAAAAAAGTGCTACGGATTTGCCCGATTTTAGCGGTGATTACTATTGAAGATATGGGAATGCTACAGTTAAAATGGCGGGCCCCTGCACAGCTCCGTTCTCCCTGTGTAGAGAAAGTTCTGTTTTGGAAGGGCAAAATGACCATTTTTTTAAATTTTGCGGGCCTCTCCCGTCCAAACGGACGGAGATAGAAAGTTGTCCTTTTCACTGAAAATAGAGTTCGATGAGGTGTATTCAACGCACTAATCGTCTTTATTCTCACTACAAGTACTGCGGAGTTATGGCGGCAAAAGTGTCGGCGGAAGGGTGGTTTAAACCCTTCCCATTTTTTTCTCGAAAATCAGCTTGTGTTCCCGATTGCCATTTTGATGCTATCGTGTAAGAAGTAGGTCAAGGTAGAATACAGGACCGCATCCCGTTCCTCGCTATGGCTATTATTTCCGGAATTAGAGACCAAGATATCTTAGGTACCCAAAAAATAAGGCTAGAAAAAAGTGCTACGGATTTGCCCGATTTTAGCGGTGATTACTAGTGAAGATATGGGGATGCTACAGTTAAAAGGGCGGGCCCCTGCACCGCTCCGTTCTCCCTGTGTAGAGAAAGTTCTGTTTTGGAAGGGCAAAATGACCATTTTTTGAAATGTTGCGGGCCTCTCCCGTCCAAACGGACGGAGATAGAAAGTTGTCCTTTTCACTGAAAATAGAGTTCGATGAGCTGTATTCAACGCACTAATCGTCTTTATTCTCACTACAAGTACTGCGGAGTTATGGCGGCAAAAGTGTAGGCGGAAGGGTGGTTTAAACCCTTCCCATTTTTTTCTCGAAAATCAGCTTGTGTTCCCGATTGCCATTTTGATGCTATCGTGTAAGAAGTAGGTCAAGGTAGAATACAGGACCGCATCCCGTTCCTCGCTATGGCCATTATTTCCGGAATTAGAGACCAAGATATCTTAGGTACCCAAAAAATAAGGCTAGAAAAAAGTGCTACGGATTTGCCCGACTTTAGCGGTGATTACTAGTGAAGATATGGGGATGCTACATTTAAAAGGGCGGGCCCCTGCACCGCTCCGTTCTCCCTGTGTAGAGAAAGTTCTGTTTTGGAAGGGCAAAATGACCATTTTTTGAAATGTTGCTGGCCTCTCCCGTCCAAACGGACGGAGATAGAAAGTTGTCCTTTTCACTGAAAATAGAGTTCGATGAGCTGTATTCAACGCACTAATCGTCTTTATTCTCACTACAAGTACTGCGGAGTTATGGCGGCAAAAGTGTCGGCGGAAGGGTGGTTTAAACCCTTCCCAATTTTTTCTCGAAAATCAGCTTGTGTTCCCGATTGCCATTTTGATGCTATCGTGTAAGAAGTAGGTCAAGGTAGAATACAGGACCGCATCCCGTTCCTCGCTATGGCCATTATTTCCGGAATTTGAGACCAAGATATCTTAGGTACCCAAAAAATAAGGCTAGAAAAAAGTGCTACGGATTTGCCCGATTTTAGCGGTGATTACTAGTGAAGATATGGGGATGCTACAGTTAAAAGGGCGGGCCCCTGCACCGCTCCGTTCTCCCTGTGTAGAGAAAGTTCTGTTTTGGAAGGGCAAAATGACCATTTTTTTAAATTTTGCGGGCCTCTCCCGTCCAAACGGACGGAGATAGAAAGTTGTCCTTTTCACTGAAAATAGAGTTCGATGATCTGTATTCAACGCACTAATCGTCTTTATTCTCACTACAAGTACTGCGGAGTTATGGCGGCAAAAGTGTCGGCGGAAGGGTGGTTTAAACCCTTCCCATTTTTTTCTCGAAAATCAGCTTGTGTTCCCGATTGCCATTTTGATGCTATCGTGTAAGAAGTAGGTCAAGGTAGAATACAGGACCGCATCCCGTTCCTCGCTATGGCCATTATTTCCGGAATTAGAGACCAAGATATCTTAGGTACCCAAAAAATAAGGCTAGAAAAAAGTGCTACGGATTTGCCCGATTTTAGCGGTGATTACTAGTGAAGATATGGGGATGCTACAGTTAAAAGGGCGGGCCCCTGCACCGCTCCGTTCTCCCTGTGTAGAGAAAGTTCTGTTTTGGAAGGGCAAAATGACCATTTTTTTAAATTTTGCGGGCCTCTCCTGTCCAAACGGACGGAGATAGAAAGTTGTCCTTTTCACTGAAAATAGAGTTCGATGAGCTGTATTCAACGCACTAATCGTCTTTATTCTCACTACAAGGACTGCGGAGTTATGGCGGCAAAAGTGTCGGCGGAAGGGTGGTTTAAACCCTTCCCATTTTTTTCTCGAAAATCAGCTTGTGTTCCCGATTGCCATTTTGATGCTATCGTGTAAGAAGTAGGTCAAGGTAGAATACAGGACCGCATCCCGTTCCTCGCTATGGCCATTATTTCCGGAATTAGAGACCAAGATATCTTAGGTACCCAAAAAATAAGGCTAGAAAAAAGTGCTACGGATTTGCCCGATTTTAGCGGTGATTACTAGTGAAGATATGGGGATGCTACAGTTAAAAGGGCGGGCCCCTGCACCGCTCCGTTCTCCCTGTGTAGAGAAAGTTCTGTTTTGGAAGGGCAAAATGACCATTTTTTTTTTAATTTTGCGGGCCTCTCCCGTCCAAACGGACGGAGATAGAAAGTTGTCCTTTTCACTGAAAATAGAGTTCGATGAGCTGTATTCAACGCACTAATCGTCTTTATTCTCACTACAAGTACTGCGGAGTTATGGCGGCAAAAGTGTCGGCGGAAGGGTGGTTTAAACCCTTCCCAATTTTTTCTCGAAAATCAGCTTGTGTTCCCGATTGCCATTTTGATGCTATCGTGTAAGAAGTAGGTCAAGGGAGAATACAGGACCGCATCCCGTTCCTCGCTATGGCCATTATTTCCGGAATTAGAGACCAAGATATCTTAGGTACCCAAAAAATAAGTCTAGAAAAAAGTGCTACGGATTTGCCCGATTTTAGCGGTGATTACTAGTGAAGATGTGGGGATGCTACTTTTAATGCGTTAATGCGTTCGATGAGCTGTATTCAAGGCTTAGACTTGTGTATATATACTTATATTTTTTTGTGCTGCGTAAATGTTTTAGTATCTTAACCCCCGTAATAATGAACATATCTAGGAACGAGATGCATTCCTGTATTTCCTCTTGACTTACTTCGGACTCGATGGCATCAAAATGGAAATCTCGAACACAAAGTGATTTCGAGGAGAAAATTCCAAGGCTTTTTAAACTTCTGTTCCGCCAGCATTCTCGCGACCATATCTGCACCGTTTGTGAAGTTAAGCTAAAGCTGTTAAGCACCGCGAATAAATCTCCACGCTCTCTATCTGCAGTCTGTGTGACTACCCTCTGTCCCAAGTTTTGTGAGCTGTAGGTCCCGAAAAATAAAAAAAAATGGTAATTTTGACCTTGCAAAAGAGATTTTTCCCTACACAAAGGGATCGTAATGGCTTGGATGCCTACACTATTCACTATAACATCCCCGCATGTTTACTTATAATCACGAATAAATTCGACCAAATCCTTTGGACTTTTTTTGTATACTTGTTCTCTCCAGTTTTAAATTATCATCCCTGACAGTGAGGGAATTCCTCTTGGCACTCTTTGTATTTGCCATAAGGTACAGATCGTCTTTATAAATGTCAGATTTCTTCCAATTTTGGGAAATAATATTGTCTTTGTCTTATCTGCAAGCTCCTGTGTTGAGGTCGTTAAGAATATATAATTTTTACTCATTTTCTAAATAATTTCATAATTATTTCTACATTTATAATAATATTAAGCGCACTATACTTTGAATAGTTTGCATTTCTTCAGTGTCTGTTTTCTCATATTTCACATTTCTGATATTTATTATCTTTGCAATGAACGAAATGTAGACTTGAAATTGGGCATAAACTTCATTGAGGTACTGAGTGAAAGCTCAAAATTTTGGCTATGTTGCAAACTAAAATTATAATTTTGTATTAATTATAAATATTTAATTCCTTGAATATACAGATATATTCTACTGTGGGATATGTGACAGAGTATCGTGTTGAGGTTCTTGGTAGTTAATAAGAATTGAGAACGATTGCAATGAATAATACTATAGTAGGATCGACGAATATCGGGAAGTTTGGTGGCGCTTTTTCTTCCTAAATGAATGGATAGTGATGAAATGTACAGCGATATTGCATATTTTTATTGAATACCGTAGCAAGAAATGAATGGTAGTTATTTATGACAGACAAATCAGTATACCTTATTAGATCGCATTACCCTGATTTCCGAAGTACGTGGCAGTAGTATCTGGTTGAATTGTAGCTCTGAAACTGAAACTATTTCCCAATTATAAGGAATGTTGAAACTTCACTGTCAGCATTTCCACGAATCTATATATATATATATATATATATATATATTGAACTGGTATTGAAAATTACGGGAAAACGGCTGAACGGATTTTAATAAATGACCCCTCATATTGAAGCTTGCTACCCAAATTTTTTAAGAAAAATACTAATTTTCAGTGAAATGTTAATTTTCTACATCATTTTCCTATTTTCCAAAATCCATCTTTCGTCAGTTTTGAGAAATAATTAATTGCATTTCAGAATAAAACAAAACACACACTACAATAAACAATAGACTGTTACACGAAGGCCATGACATACAGAATTGCTGACATACTTAGAGTTCAGATGGGTCAGATTCTTTCACATCATAATGCCAATATGTCGATCTTCATTTGTGTAATTTTTTGATAACGTATAAAAATAATTTACAGTTGTAATTCTCTGGTCTGTAGTTTTCCGACTACAGCTGTGTATTCGATATTAAGAACTACAAAACTTAAGAATATTTGGTGACATTATTACCATTAAAAATGAAATATTATTATAGCTAATGCAACATATAAGGGTATACTGATGATATGAAAGTGAAATCTTTTGAGGCCTTTAGTAAGTAGACGCAGAGAAAGAAGATTTTATATTAGATCTTGCATGAGGGCAGAGGGCAGATGGCATGAGGGCATGAGGGCAGAGGGCATGAGGCATGAGGGCAGAGGGCAGAGGGAGCATTTTTTCATAACTAACCTACAATCTACTATAACCCGAAATAGCTATTGCTTCACTCCCACATGTAAAACCGACTGATCGTTCTGACATTGTTACTTGCGTTTTCGCATTGGAACTCAAGAACTGAAGATGTATAGGTTAAATAAAAAGTATTTAGCATGAAGAAAACCATTCAGAGGGGTAGGCCTATAATATTTCATTATTATGGAAGAAAATAACTTGCAAAATGTCTGGTATTCTTCATTGGAAATAAATTTGAAAAAATTTAATTTGAACTTCTAATGAACTTAGTTAGCAGCATTTGCTGCACAAGCCACTAGTACTATATGATCATGTAGCATGATGAAATTACGGAAGGTGATTGACTCCATTTCAGTACTTTAACTTTTTTTTTTATTTCACCCTCTTGTCTTCACTTTTCCTAGTCCTTTTCTTGGTATGTTTCTCTTTGGCTGATGTTCTTCCTTTCTTCATTTTGTAATGTTTGATTTTCTAGTTATGAATATTTTTCCTTTGGCATTCTTCATTTGCTTTGTGTGATTTATGTATTTAATGATGTCTTTGTTGCATTATTGATTTGAAACATAGAAATATTGCAGCTATAACATTGCTTGTGTTTGCAGGCTGATTCACCGGGTAGATGGTAATACATCGCTGGATTGTCTGGCAGTGATGTTCCCTTCATGTCGCAGATTGGTGTAATCATAATTGCAGTTGTATCCTGGTGGCATGATACAGCTAGACACGTAAAGAGTTGCGATGTGAGGAGAAGACAAGGTTGAAAGAGTGAGTGGTTTAGTTAAATAATACAAGTTTATTTCATGAAATGTCTTAAACATTTTAATTGCACTGTAAATACATGTATATATATATATACATGTATAAAGGAATAGAGGAGAAATAATTCTTAGCAATAAGAAACATACTGTAAACTGCATAAAAGCTAATTTTATTGTCTGTTATTTTCAGTGCCCAACATGTTACAAGAGCTAAAAGAGGCTCTTAGTAAAAAATGTTTGATGTCATTAGGTCTAGTATTCCGTAAAGAGAAGGTGTTGAAGGAATACTGTAGATGATGGAGATGCAATGTGTAATCAATAACCTTCGGTATAGTGACTATAACATTACATGAGTGGTGTCTAGATTCACTCCATAGCTATCCACGATTTACTATACAGACATTCTCGATTCATTCCCGGGACACTCTTTGCCCACTCGGTTCACTCCAGAGTAACTCTTAAATCACGCTCGAGTCACACGAATCAACTCCGAGTCATTCTTAAATCACCTTCGATTCACTCCCGAGTCACTCTTAGATCGCTCTCACCGCACTCTGAAGTTACTGTCGATTCAATCCCGAGTTACTTGAGATTCGCTTCAGAGCCACTCCCGATTCACTTCCAAATCTCTCCTGACTCACTCCCGAGATATTCCCGATTCACTTTGGAGTTACTCCAGATTCACACCCAAGCAACTTCAGGGTCGCTCCCGATTTACTTCCGAACCACACCCGAGTCGCTCGCGAGTCACTCACCAGTCACTCAGTCACTCCCGGTTCAGTCCCGAGAAACCAGCGATTCACTCTTATGGCAATCCCGAGTTTCTCCAAATCCGCAGTTGTCATAATTTCCCTCCATGGCAAGTGACCTACTGTCCATGGATGGCAAGTGACCTAATTTCCATGGATGGCAAGTGACCTACTTTCGCTGGATGGCAAGTGACCCACTTTCCCTGGATGGCAAGTGACCTACTTTCCCTGGATGGAAAGTGACCTACTTTCGCTGGAAGGCAAGTGACCTACTATCGCTGGTTGGCAAGTCACATACTTTCCCTGGATGGCAAGTGACCTACTTTCCCTGGATCGCAAGTGACCTACTTTCCATGGATGCCAAGTAACCTACTTTCGCTGGATAGCAAGTGACCTACTTTCCCTGGATGGCAAGTGACCTACTTTTCATGGATGGCAAGTAACCTACTTTCCCTGGATGGCAAGTGACCTACTTTCGCTGGTTGGCAAGTGACCTACTTTCCCTGGATGGCAAGTGACCTACTTTCCCTGGATGGCAAGTAACCTACTTTCCATGGATGCCAAGTGACCTACTTTCGCTGGATAGCAAGTGACCTACTTTCCCTGGATGGCAAGTGACGTACTTTCGCTGGATGGCAAGTGACCTCCTTTCCCTGGATGGCAAGTGACCTATATTCGCTTGATGGCAAGTGACATACTTTCCCTCTCTGGCAAGTGACCTACTTTCCCTGGATGGTAAATGACCTACTTTCGCTGGATGGCTAGTGACCTACTTTGCCTGGATAGCAAGTGACCTACTTTCCCTGGATGGCAAGTGACCAACTTTCGCTGGATGGCAAGTGACCTACTTTCGCTGGATGGCAAGTGACCTACTTACCCTGGATGGAAAATGATCTACTTTCGCTGGATGGCAAGTGACCTACTTTCGCTGGATGGCAAGTGACCTACTTTCCCTGGATGGAAAGTGACCTACTTTCGCTGGATGGCAAGTGACATACTTTCGCTGGTTGGCAAGTGACCTAATTTCTCTGGATGGCAAGTGACCTACTTTCCCTGGATGGTAAGTGACCTACTTTCCGTGGATGCCAAGTGACCTACTTTCGCTGGATAGCAAGTGACCTAATTTCCCTGGATGGCAAGTGACCTACTTACGCTGGATGGCAAGTGACCTACTTTCCCTAGACGGCAAGTGACCTACTTTCGCTGGATGGCAAGTGACCTACATTCGCTGGATGGCAAGTGACCTACTATCCCTGGATTTCCATGTCACTCCCAAACCAATCCAGGTTCACACCCGAGTCACTCCAAATTCATTCCAGTATTACTCTAGGTTTGCACCAGAGTCACTACCGATTCACTCTCGAATCACTTATGAATCACTGTCGAATGACACCAGAATCACTCCTGGTTTTCTCCCGACCCACTCACAAATGACTAGTGATTCATTCATATGACACTCAATTCACTCCCCAATAAGTCCAGATTCTCTCCAAAGTCACTCCCAAGCCAATAACGATTCACTCCCCGAGCTACTGCAGATTCGTTTCCCACCCACTGCAGATACACTCCTATCAATCCCTATTCACTCTCGTGTCACTCTCAGTCCACTCTCGTCTCATTCCCGATTCACTACCGATTCATTATCGTGTCACTCCTGATTCACGATTGTGTCACTCCCGATTAACGCACGTGATACTCACTATTCACGCTCGTATCACTCCCGATTCTCCCTCGTGTCACTCCACACTTTCCCTCGAGTCAGCTCATATTCACACCCAAGTCACTCCCGATTACCTACGGTGTCACTCCCGTGTCAGTCCGCAGTCACTCTCGTGTCACTCTTGATTCACTCTCTTGTCACTCCCGATTCACTCTCGTTTCACTCCCGATTCATTTTCTTGTCACTCCCGATTCACTCTCTTGTCACACCTAATTCACTCTAGCATCACTCCCGATTCACTTGTGTCATTCCAGATTCACTCTTGTCACTCCTGATTCAATCTCTTGTCACTCCCGATTCAGTCCCTTCCACTCCCGATTCTTTCTCTTGCCACTACTGATTCAAACTCTCGCCACTCCCGATTCACTCCTGTTTCACTCCCTATCCATTCCCTTGTCACTCCCGATTAACTCTCCTGTCACTCGTGATTAACTTTTGTCACTCCCGATTCATTATCGTGTCACTCCCGATTCACTCCCGTTTCATGCCCGATTTACTCTCTTGTCACTCCCGATTCACTTTCGTTTCACTCCCTATTCACTCTCGTGTCACTCTTGAATCACTCTATTGTCACTCCCGATTCAATCACGTGACACTCTCGATTCAATCGCGTGTCACTCCGGATTCATTCTCATGTCACTCCCGATTCACTCTCTTGTTACTCCTAATTCTCACTCTTGTAACTCCCGATTCACTCGTGTCTTTCCCGATTCACTCTCTTGTCACTCCTGATTCAAACTCTTGTCAATCCCGATTCACTCTCGTTTCACTCCCTATTCATTCTCTTGTCACTCCAGATTAACTCTTTTGTCACTCCTGATTAACTTTCTTGTCAATCCCGATTCACTCTTTTCACTGCCGATTCACTATCGTTTCATTCCGGATTCACCATCTTGTCAGTCCTGATTCACTCTCTTGTCACTCCCGATTCACTCCTGTTTCATTCCCGATTCACTTTCTTGTTACTCCCGCTTCAGTCTCTTGTCACTTCCTATTCACTCCTGTTTCACTCGCGATTCACTCTCTTGTTACTCCCGCTTCACTCTCTTGTCACTCCTGATTCACTATCTTGTAACTCCCGATTCACTCTTGTTTCACTCCCGATTTACTCTCGTTCATTCCCGATTCACTCCCTTGTCACTCCCGATTCACTTTCGTTTCACTTCCGAGTCATTCAC
This sequence comes from Periplaneta americana, assembly GCF_040183065.1. Taxonomy (NCBI): domain Eukaryota; kingdom Metazoa; phylum Arthropoda; class Insecta; order Blattodea; family Blattidae; genus Periplaneta; species Periplaneta americana. The sequence continues at coordinate 206,524,107 of NC_091118.1, read as the reverse complement.
TTCTCACTCCCGATTCACACTCGGCTCACTCCATATCCATTCCCTTGTCACTCTCTGTTCACTCTCTTGTCACTCCTGATTCACTCTTGTGTCACTCCCGACTCACGAGCCTGTCAATCCCAATTCACTCTCTTGCCGCTCCCGATTCACTCTCGTTTCACTCCCGATTCACTCTCGTGGCACTCTTGATTCACTCTATTGTCATTCCCGATTCAATCACGTGACACTCTCGATTCAATCGCGTGTCACTCCCGACTCATTCTCTTGTCACTCCCGATCCACTCTCTTGTTACTCCTAATTCTCGCTCTTGTCACTCCCGATTCACTCGTGTCTTTCCCGATTCACTCTCTCGTCCCTCCTGATTCATTCGCTTGTCACTCCAGATTCACTCTCTGTCACTCCTGATTAACTTTCTTGTCACTCCCGATTCACTCTCTTCACTGCCGATTCACTATCGTTTCATTCCCGATTAACTATCTTGTAAGTCCTGATTCACTCTCTTGTCACTCCCGATTCACTCCTGTTTCACTCGCGATTCTCTCTATTGTTAATCCCGCTTCACTCTCTTGTCACTCCAGATTCACTATCTTGTAACTCCCAATTCACTCTTGTTTCACTCCCGATTTCCTCTCGTTCATTCCCGATTCACTCCCTTGTCACTCCCGATTCACTCTCGTTTCACTTCCGAGTCATTCACTTCTCACTCCCGATTCACTCTCGTTTCACTCCCTATCAATTCCCTCGTCACTCCCTATTCACTCTTGTGTCACTCCCGACCAATGAGCATGTCACTCCCGATTCACTCTCTTGCCGCTCCTGATTCACTCTCGTTTCACTCCCATTCAATCTCTTGTCACTCCCGATTCAATTTCATGGAACTCGCGATTCACTCTTCTTTCACTCCTGTCACTCCTGATTCAATCTCTTGTCACTCCAGGTTCACTCTCATTTCACTCCCTATTCTTTCTCTTGTCAATCCCGATTCAATCTCCTGTAACTACTTACTCACTCTCGTGTCACTCCTTATTCACTCTCGTGTCACTCCCGAATCACTCTCGTGTCACTCCCGATTCAATCTCTTGTCACACTCCATTCACGCCCGTGTCACTCCTGATTCACTCTCGTCACTTTCAGTTCACTTTCGTTTCTTCCCGATTCACTCTTTTGTCACTCCCGATTCACTCTCCTGTTACTCCCATTTCACTCTTGTTTCACTCCCTCTTCATTCCCTTGTCACTCCCGATTCACGCAATTGTCACTCCTGATTAACTATTGTCACTCCTGATTCACACTCGTTTCACTCCCCATTCATTGTCCTGTCACTCCTGATTCAATCACTTCTCACTCCCGATTTATTCTCGTGCCACTTCTTATTCAAAATTTAATCTAAGTTACAATTTATTATTTTGAAAATTTTTAAAATCGTATAAAATATATTCAAAAAAATTTCAATTATATTTTTTCCAATTTTTCCAAAAAAATTATATTTCAATTTTTTTTTCAAAAAGAAATTGTTTCAATTTTTTTTCAAAAAGAAATTTTTTTTCAAAAATTTTTTTAGAAATTTTCAAATTATCTAAAATTTTTTTTTGTAAAACTTTTTTCAATTTTTTTTTTTTCAAAAAATTTTTTCAAACATTTTTAGAATATTTCTTTCAATATTTTTTCATTTTTTTATTTTTTTCAATTCTTTTTCTCAAAAGCTTCTATTTCAAAAAATTTTTTCCAATCCTTTTTTTTTAATTTTTTTTTCAAATTTTTTTTCACTTTCCTCAATTTTTTTCTCAAAAATATTTTTTCAAATTTTTTGTTTCATAAAAATTTTTGTTTCATAAAATATTTTTTCAAACATTAATTTTTTTTTCAAGAAATTATTTTCAATTTATTTCATAATTTTTTTTATTCTCTTTTTCAAAATTATTTTTTTCTAATTTTTTTCAAAAATTTATTTTCAATTTTTTTTTTCAAAAAATTTTATTCGAATTTTATTTCTTAATAATTTATTTTTCAATTTTTTTTCTCAAATTTTCAAATTATTTTCTATTTTTTTTTTCAAAATTTTTTTTCAATTTTTTTTTTAAATTTTTTAACTTTTTTTCAAAAATTTTTTTTCAAACTTCTTTTCGAATTTCTTTTTCAATTTTTGTTTTTCAAATTCTATTTCAAAATTTAAAAAAATTTTTTTAATTTTTTTTTAATTTTATTTTAAAAGCTATTATTTCAATTTTTTTCAAGTTTATTTCATTTTAATTTTCAATTTTTTTTTTCAAATTTTTTTTATCTAAATAAATTTTTTTTAATTTTGTATGAAATTTTTTGTCACAAAATATTTTTTTATTTTTTTTTTCAAAATTTATTTTCAATTTTTTTTTCAAAAAATTATTTTTCGATAAGATATTTTTTCAAATTTTTTTTTCAGTGTTTTTCCAATTTTCTTTTTCAATATTTTATTTCAATAGCTTGAATAGGCAGTAATTTTGAAAAAAAAAATTGAAAAAAAATTAAAAAAAAATAGAAAATAATTTGAAAATTTAAGAAAAAAATTGAAAAATAAATGATTAAGAAATAAAATTCGAAGAAAAAATTTTTTTGAAAAAAAAATTGTGAATAAAGTTTTGAAAAAAATTAGAAAAAAATAATTTTGAAAAAAAAAATAAAAAAAAATTGTGAAACAAATTGAAAATAATTTCTTGAAAAAAAAATTAATGTTTGAAAATTTTTTATGAAACAAAAATTTTTATGAAACAAAAAGTTGAAAAAATATTTTTGAAAAAAAAAATTGAGGAAGGTGAAAAAAAAATTTGAAAAAAAAAAATTGAAAAAAGAGATTGGAAAAAAATTTTTGCAATAGAAGCTTTTGAGAAAAAGAATTGCAAAAAATTAAAAAAGAAATGAAAAAAAATTGAAAGAATAATTCTAAAAATGTTTGAAAAAATTTTTTGAAAAAAAAAATTGAAAAAAGTTTTCCAAAAAAAAATTTTAGTTAATTTGAAAATTTATAAAAAAAGAATTGTGAAAAAAATTTCTTTTTGTAAATAAATTGAAGAATAATTTTTTTGGAAAAAAGGGAAAATGAAAATTTTTGAAAAAAATTTGAAAAAATATAATTGAAATTTTTTTTGAATATATTTTATATGATTTTAAAAATTTTCAAAATAAAAAATTGGAATTTTTTTTAAATTGTTAATTTTGAGTTTCACGAGAATGAATCGGTAGTGACAAAAGATTGAATCAGGAGTGACAAGACAATGAATGGGGAGTGAAACGAGAGTGAATCGGGAGTGACAATAGTTCATCAGGAGTGACCAGAGGGTGAATCGAGAGTGACAAGGGAATGAATAGGGAGTGAAACACGAGTGAAATAGGAGTGACAAGAGATTGAATCAGGAGTGAAACAAGGGTTAATCGGGAGTGACAAGAGAGTGTATAAGGAGTGACAAAGGAGTGCATCGGAATGAAACGAGAGTGTACCGAAAGTGACGAGAGTTTGCTGGAGTGACACGAGCGTGAATAGAGAGTGACACGAAATTGAATCAGGAGTGACAAGAGAGTGAATCGGTTGTGACACGATATTGAATCAGGAGTGACACGAGAGTGAATCAAGAAGTGAAGATAGGGTGAATCGTGAGTGACGCGTGTGAATCGGGAGTGACACGATATTGAATCGGGAGTTACAAGAGAGTGAACGGGGTTTGAAACAAGAGAGTGAAACGGGACTGGCAAAAGAGTGCATCGGGAGTGACACGACAGTGTGTCAGGAGTGACATGAGTATGAATCGGAAGTGAGACGAGAGTGACTCCGGAGTGACAAGAGATTGAATCGGGAGTGACACGCTCGTGAGTCGGGAGTGACACAAGAGTGAATCAGGAGTGATAAGAGAGTGAATACGGACTGACAAGAGAATGGATAGGGAGTGAAACGAGAGTGAATCGGGAGTGAGAAGTGAATAACTCGGAAGTGAAACGAGAGTAAATCGGGAGTGACAAGAGTAAATCGGTTGTGACACGATATTGAATCAGGAGTGACACGAGAGTGAATCAAGAAGTGAAGAGAGGGTGAATCGTGAGTGACGCGTGTGAATCGGGAGTGACACGATAATGAATCGGGAGTTACAAGAGAGTGAACGGGGTTTGAAACAAGAGAGTGAAACGGGACTGGCAAAAGAGTGCATCGGGAGTGACATGACATTGTGTCAGGAGTGACATGAGTATGAATCGGAAGTGAGACGAGAGTGACTCCGGAGTGACAAGAGATTGAATCGGGAGTGACACGCTCGTGAGTCGGGAGTGACACAAGAGTGAATCAGGAGTGATAAGAGAGTGAATACGGACTGACAAGAGAATGGATAGGGAGTGAAACGAGAGTGAATCGGGAGTGAGAAATGAATAACTCGGAAGTGAAACGAGAGTAAATCGGGAGTGACAAGAGAGTGAATTGGGAATGAACGAGAGTAAATCGGTTGTGACACGATATTGAATCAGGAGTGACACGAGAGTGAATCAAGAAGTGAAGAGAGGGTGAATCGTGAGTGACGCGTGTGAATCGGGAGTGACACGATATTGAATCGGGAGTTACAAGAGAGTGAACGGGGTTTGAAACAAGAGAGTGAAACGGGACTGGCAAAAGAGTGCATCGGGAGTGACACGACAGTGTATCAGTAGTGACATGAGTATGAATCGGAAGTGAGACGAGAGTGACTCCGGAGTGACAAGAGATTGAATCGGGAGTGACACGCTCGTGAGTCGGGAGTGACACAAGAGTGAATCAGGAGTGATAAGAGAGTGAATACGGACTGACAAGAGAATGGATAGAGAGTGAAACGAGAGTGAATCGGGAGTGAGAAGTGAATAACTCGGAAGTGAAACGAGAGTAAATCGGGAGTGACAAGAGAGTGAATTGGGAGTGAACGAGAGTAAATCGGGAGTGAAACAAGAGTGAATCGGAAGTGACAAGAAAATGCATCAGGAGTGACAAGAGAGTGAATCGGGAGTGAAACGAGAGTGAATCGGGAGTGACAAGATAGTGAATCAGGAGTGACAAGAGAGTGAAGCGGGAGTAATAAGAGATTGAATCGGGAGTGAAACAGGAGTAATCGTGAGTGACAAGAGAGTGAATCAGGACTGACAAGAGAGTGAATCTGGAATGAAAAGAATAGTGAATAGCAGTGAAACGAGAGCGAATCGGGAGTGACAAGAGAGTTAATCAGTAGTGACAAGAGAGTGAATCTGGTGTGACAAGAGAATGAATAGGGAGAGAAACGAGAGTGAATCAGGAGTGACAAGAGAGTGAATCGGGAGTGACAAGAGAGAGAATTAGGAGTAACAAGAGAGTGAATCGGGAGTGACAAGCGATTGAATAGAGAGTGTCACGTGATTGAATCGGGAGCGACAGTAGATAGAATGAAGAGTGACACGAGAGTGAATAGCGAGTGAAACGAAAGTGAATCGGGAGTGACAAGAGAGTGAATCGGGCATGAAACGGTAGTGAATCGGGAGTGGAACGAGAATGAATCGGGATGGCAAGTGACCTACTTTCCATGGATGCCAAGTGACCTACTTTCGCTGGATAGTAAGTGACCTACTTTCCCTGGATGGCAAGTGACGTACTTTCGCTGGATGACAAGTGACCTCCTTTCCCTGGATGGCAAGTGACCTACTTTCGCTGGATAGCAAGTGACCTACTTTCCCTGGATGGCAAGTGACCTACTTTTCATGGATGGCAAGTAACCTACTTTCCCTGGATGGCAAGTGACCTACTTTCCATGGATGCCAAGTGACCTAATTTCGCTGGATAGCAAGTGACCTACTTTCCCTGGATGGCAAGTGACGTACTTTCGCTGGATGGCAAGTGACCTCCTTTCCCTGGATGGCAAGTGACCTACTTTCGCTGGATGGCAAGTGACCTATATTCGCTTGATGGCAAGTGACATACTTTCCCTCTCTGGCAAGTGACCTACTTTCCCTGGATGGTAAATGACCTACTTTCGCTGGATGGCTAGTGACATACTTTCGCTGGATGGCAAGTGACCTATTTACCCTGGATGGAAAGTGATCTACTTTCGCTGGATGGCAAGTGACCTACTTTCGCTGGATGGCAAGTGACCTACTTTCCCTGGATGGAAAGTGACCTACTTTCGCTGGATGGCAAGTGACATACTTTCGCTGGTTGGCAAGTGACCTAATATCTCTGGATGGCAAGTGACCTACTTTCCCTGGATGGTAAGTGACCTACTTTCCGTGGATGCCAAGTGACCTAATTTCGCTGGATAGCAAGTGACCTAATTTCCCTGGATGGCAAGTGACCTACTTACGCTGGATGGCAAGTGACCTACTTTCCCTGGACGGCAAGTGACCTACTTTCGCTGGATGGCAAGTGACCTACATTCGCTGGATGGCAAGTGACCTACTTTCCCTGGATTTCCATGTCAATCCCAAACCAATCCAGGTTCACACCCGAGTCACTCCAAATTCATTCCAGTATTACTCTAGGTTTGCACCAGAGTCACTACCGATTCACTCTCGAATCACTTATGAATCACTGTCGAATGACACCAGAATCACTCCTGGTTTTCTCCCGACCCACTCACAAGTGACTAGTGATTCATTCATATGACACTCAATTCACTCCCCAATAAGTCCAGATTCTCTCCAAAGTCACTCCCAAGCCAATAACGATTCACTCCCCGAGCTACTGCAGATTCGTTTCCCACCCACTGCAGATACACTCGTATCAATCCCTATTCACTCTCGTGTCACTCTCAGTCCACTCTCGTCTCATTCCCGATTCACTACCGATTCATTATCGTGTCACTCCTGATTCACGATTGTGTCACTCCCGATTAACGCACGTGATACTCACTATTCACGCTCGTATCACTCCCGATTCTCTCTCGTGTCACTCCACACTTTCCCTCGAGTCAGCTCATATTCACACCCAAGTCACTCCCGATTACCTACGGTGTCACTCCCGTGTCAGTCCGGAGTCACTCTCGTGTCACTCTTGATTCACTCTCTTGTCACTCCCGATTCATTTTCTTGTCACTCCCGATTCACTCTCTTGTCACTCCTAATTCACTCTAGCATCACTCCCGATTCACTTGTGTCATTCCAGATTCACTCTTGTCACTCCTGATACAATCTCTTGTCACTCCCGATTCAGTCCCTTCCACTCCCGATTCTTTCTCTTGTCACTACTGATTCAAACTCTCGTCACTCCCGATTCACTCCTGTTTCACTCCCTATCCATTCCCTTGTCACTCCCGATTAACTCTCTTGTCACTCGTGATAAACTTTTGTCACTCCCGATTCATTATCGTGTCACTCCCGATTCACTCCCGTTTCATGCCCGATTTACTCTCTTGTCACTCCCGATTCACTTTCGTTTCACTCCCTATTCACTCTCGTGTCACTCTTGAATCACTCTATTGTCACTCCCGATTCAATCACGTGACACTCTCGATTCAATCGCGTGTCACTCCGGATTCATTCTCATGTCACTCCCGATTCACTCTCTTGTTACTCCTAATTCTCGCTCTTGTAACTCCCGATTCACTCGTGTCTTTCCCGATTCACTCGTGTCTTTCCCGATTCACTCTCTTGTCACTCCTGATTCAAACTCTTGTCAATCCCGATTCACTCTCGTTTCACTCCCTATTCATTCTCTTGTCACTCCAGATTCACTCTCTTGTCACTACTGATTAACTTTCTTGTCAATCCCGATTCACTCTCTTTTCACTGCCGATTCACTGTCGTTTCATTCCGGATTCACCCTCTTGTCAGTCCTGATTCACTCTCTTGTCACTCCCGATTCACTTCTGTTTCATTCCCGATTCACTTTCTTGTTACTCCCGCTTCAGTCTCTTGTCACTTCCTATTCACTCCTGTTTCACTCGCGATTCACTCTCTTGTTACTCCCGCTTCACTCTCTTGTCACTCCTGATTCACTATCTTGTAACTCCCGATTCACTCTTGTTTCACTCCCGATTTACTCTCGTTCATTCCCGATTCACTCCCTTGTCACTCTCGATTCACTTTCGATTCACTACCGAGTAATTCACTTCTCACTCCCGATTCACACTCGGCTCACTCCATATCCATTCCCTTGTCACTCTCTGTTCACTCTCTTGCCACTCCTGATTCACTCTTGTGTTACTCCCGACTCACGAGCCTGTCAATCCCAATTCACTCTCTTGCCGCTCCCGATTCACTCTCGTTTCACTCCCTATTCACTCTCGTGTCACTCCTGATTCACTCTATTGTCACTCCCGATTCAAACACGTGACATTCTCGATTCAATCGTGTGTCACTCCCGACTCATTCTCTTGTCAATCCCCATCCACTCTCTTGTTACTCCTAATTCTCGCTCTTGTCACTCCCGATTCACTCGTGTCTTTCCCGATTCACTCTTTCGTCCCTCCTGATTCATTCGCTTGTCACTCCAGATTCACTCTCTGTCACTCCTGATTAACTTTCTTGTCACTCCCGATTCACTCTCTTTTCACTGCCGATTCACTATCGTTTCATTCCCGATTAACTATCTTGTAAGTCCTGATTCACTTTCTTGTCACTCCCGATTGACTCCTGTTTCACTCGCGATTCTCTCTATTGTTACTCCCGCTTCACTCTCTTGTCACTCCAGATTCACTATCTTGTAACTCCCGATTCACTCTTGTTTCACTCCCGATTTCCTCTCGTTCATTCCCGATTCACTCCCTTGTCACTCCCGATTCACTCTCGTTTCACTTCCGAGTCATTCAGTTCTCACTCCCGATTCACTCTCGTTTCACTCCCTATCAATTCCCTCGTCACTCCCTATTCACTCTTGTGTCACTCCCGACCAATGAGCATGTCACTCCCGATTCACTCTCTTGCCGCTCCTGATTCACTGTAGTTTCACTCCCCATTCAATCTCTTGTCACTCCCGATTCAATTTCTTGGAACTCGCGATTCACTCTTCTTTCACTCCTGTCACTCCTGATTCAATCTGTTGTCACTCCAGGTTCACTCACATTTCACTCCCTATTCTTTCTGTTGTCAATCCCGATTCAATCTCCTGTAACTACTTACTCACTCTCGTGTCACTCCTTATTCACTCTCGTGTCACTCCCGAATCACTCTCGTGTCACTCCCGATTCAAGCTCTTGTCACTCTCCATTCACGCCCGTGTCACTCCTGATTCACTCTCGTCACTTTCAGTTCACTTTCGTTTCTTCCCGATTCACTCTTTTGTCACTCCCGATTCACTCTCCTGTTACTCCCATTTCACTCTTGTTTCACTCCCTCTTCATTCCCTTGTCACTCCCGATTCACGCACTTGTCACTCCTGATTAACTATTGTCACTCCCGATTCACACTCGTTTCACTCCCCATTCATTGTCCTGTCACTCCTGATTCAATCACTTGTCATTCCCGATTTATTCTCGTGCCACTTCTTATTCAAAATTTAATCTAAGTTACAATTTATTATTTTGAAAATTTTTAAAATCGTATAAAGTATATTCAAAAAAATTTCAATTATATTTTTTCAAATTTTTTTCCAAAAATTTTCATTTTCCAATTTTTCCAAAAAAATTATATTTCAATTTTTTTTTCAAAAAGAAATTGTTTCAATTTTTTTTCAAAAAGAAATTTTTTTTCAAAAATTTTTTTAGAAATTTTCAAATTATCTAAAATTTTTTTTTGTAAAACTTTTTTCAATTTTTTTTTTCAAAAAATTTTTTCAAACATTTTTAGAATATTTCTTTCAATATTTTTTCATTTTTTTTATTTTTTTCAATTCTTTTTCTCAAAAGCTTCTATTTCAAAAATTTTTTTCCAATCTTTTTTTTTTAATTTTTTTTTCAAATTTTTTTTCACTTTCCTCAATTTTTTTCTCAGAAATATTTTTTCAAATTTTTTGTTTCATAAAAATTTTTCTTTCATAAAATATTTTTTCAAACATTAATTTTTTTTTCAAGAAATTATTTTCAATTTATATCATAATTTTTTTTTATTCTCTTTTTCAAAATTATTTTTTTCTAATTTTTTTCAAAAATTTATTTTCAATTTTTTTTTTCAAAAAATTTTCTTCGAATTTTATGTCTTAATAATTTATTTTTCAATTTTTTTTCTCAAATTTTTAAATTATTTTCTTTTTTTTTTTTCAAATTTTTTTTCAATTTTTTTTTTAATTTTTTTTAACTTTTTTTCAAAAAATTTTTTTCAAACTTCTTTTCGAATTTCTTTTTCAATTTTTGTTTTTCAAATTCTATTTCAAAATTTAAAAAAATTTTTTTAATTTTTTTTAATTTTATTTTAAAAGCTATTATTTCAATTTTTTTCAAGTTTATTTCATTTTTATTTTCAATTTTTTTTTTCAAATTTTTTTTCTCTAAATTTTTTTTTTAAATATTGTATGAAATTTTTTGTCACAAAATATTTTTTTTTTTTTTTTTCAAAATTTATTTTCAATTTTTTTTTTCAAAAAATTATTTTTCAATAAGATATTTTTTCAAATTTTTTTTTCAGTGTTTTTCCAATTTTCTTTTTCAATATTTTATTTCAATAGCTTGAATAGGCAGTAATTTTGAAAAAAAAATTGAAAAAAAATTAAAAAAAAATAGAAAATAATTTGAAAATTTAAGAAAAAAATTGAAAAATAAATGATTAAGAAATAAAATTCGAAGAAAACATTTTTTTGAAAAAAAAAATTGAGAATAAAGTTTTGAAAAAAAATTAGAAAAAAATAATTTTGAAAAAGAAAATAAAAAAAATTGTGAAACAAATTCAAAATAATTTCTTGAAAAAAAAATTAATGTTTGAAAATTTTTTTATGAAACAAAAATTTTTATGAAACAAAAAGTTGAAAAAATATTTTTGAAAAAAAAAATTGAGGAAGGTGAAAAAAAAATTTGAAAAAAAAAATTGAAAAAGAGATTGGAAAAAAATTTTTGCAATAGAAGCTTTTGAGAAAAAGAATTGAAAAAAATTAAAAAAGAAATGAAAAAAATTGAAAGAATAATTCTAAAAATGTTTGAAAAAATTTTTTGAAAAAAAAAAATTGAAAAAAGTTTTCCAAAAAAAATTTTAGTTAATTTGAAAATTTATAAAAAATGAATTTTGAAAAAAATTTCTTTTTGTAAAAAAATTGAAGAATAATTTTTTTGGAAAAAAGGGAAAATGAAAATTTTTGAAAAAAATTTGAAAAAATATAATTGAAATTTTTTTTGAATATATTTTATATGATTTTAAAAATTTTCAAAATAAAAAATTGGAATTTTTTTTAAATTGTTAATTTTGAGTTTCACGAGAATGAATCGGTAGTGACAAAAGATTGATTCAGGAGTGACAAGACAATGAATGGGGAGTGAAACGAGAGTGAATAGGGAGTGACAATAGTTCATCAGGAGTGACCAGAGGGTGAATCGAGAGTGACAAGGGAATGAATAGGGAGTGAAACACGAGTGAAATGGGAGTGACAACAGAGTGAATCGGGAGTGACAAAAGAGTGAATCGGGAATGAAACGAGGGTGAACCGAAAGTGACGAGAGTGAATCAGGAGTGACACGAGAGTGAATCGGGAGTGAAACAATAGTGAATCGGGAGTGACAGGAGAGTGAATAAGGAGTGAAACGAGAGTGAGTAAGGAGTTACAAGAGAGTGAATCGGGATTGACAAGAGAATGAATAGGGAGTGAAAAGAGAGTGAACCTGGAGTGACAAGAGATTGAATCAGGAGTGACAGGAGTGAAAGAAGAATGAATAGCGAGTTAAAGAAATTGAATCGGGAGTGACAAGAGAATGAATGGTTAGTGAAACGAGAGTGAATCGGGAGCGGCAAGATTAAATCAGGTGTGACAAGAGAATGGATCGGGAGTGAAACGAGAGTGAATTGGGAGCGACAAGAGAGTGAATCGGGTGTGACACGATATTGAATCAGGAGTGGCACGAGAGTGAATTAAGAGTGACAGAGTGAATCGGGAGCAACAAGAGAATGAATCGGCAGTGAAACGAGAGTTAATTGGGAGTGACAAGAGAGTGAATCGGGAGTGACAAGAGAGTGAATCGGGAGTGACACGAAATTGAATCAGGAGTGACAAGAGAATGAATTGGGAGTGACAAGAGGGTGAATCAGGTGTGACACGATATTGAACCAGGAGTGACACGAGAGTGAATCAAGTGAAAAGAGGGTTAATCGGGAGTGACACGATATTGAATCGGGAGTTACAAGAGAGTGAACGGGGTTTGAAACAAGAGAGTGAAACGGGACTGGCAAAAGAGTTTATCGGAAGTGACACGACAGTGTGTCAGGAGTGACATGAGTATGAATCGGAAGTAAGAGGAGAGTGAATCGGAAGTGAGACGAGTGTGACTCCGGAGTGACAAGAGTGTGAATCGGGAGTGACACGCTCGAGAGTCGGGTGTGACACAAGAGTGAATCAAGAGTGACAAGAGAGTGAATACGGACTGACAAGAGAGTGGATAGGGAGTGAAACGAGAGTGAATCGGGAGTGAGAAGTGAATAACTCGGAAGTGAAACGAGAGTAAATCGGGAGTGACAAGAGAGTGAATCGGGAATGAACGAGAGTAAATTGGGAGTGAAACAAGAGTGAATCGGAAGTGACAAGAAAATGCATTAGGAGTGACAAGAGAGTGAATCGGGAGTGACAAGAGAGTGAAGCGGGAGTAACAAGAGATTGAATCGGGAGTGAAACAGGAGTAATCGGGAGTGACAAGAGAGTTAATCAGTAGTGACAATAGAGTGAATCTGGAGTAACAAGAGAATGAATAGGGAGAGAAACGAGAGTGAATCAGGAGTGACAAGAGAGTGAATCGGGAGTGTCAAGAGAGAAAATTAGGAGTACAAGAGAGTGAATCGGGAGTGACAAGAGAATGGTTCGGGAGTGACAAGCGATTGAATGGAGAGTGTCACGTGATTGAATCGGGAGCGACAATAGAGTGAATGAAGAGTGACACGAGAGTGAATAGGGAGTGAAACGAAAGAGAATCGGGAGTGACAAGAGAGTGAATCGGGCATGAAACGGTAGTGAATCGGGAGTGAAACTAGAATGAATCGGGAGTGAGAAAAGTTAATCACGAGTGACAAAAGAGTTAATCAAGAGTGACAAGGGAATGGATAGGGAGTGAAACAGGAGTGAATCGGGAGTGACGAGAGTTTGAATCAATAGTGACAAGAGAAAGAATCGGGAGTGGAACGGGTGTGAATCGGGAGTGACAAGAGATTGAATCAGGAGTGACAAGATATTGAATCAGGAGTGACACGAGAGTTAATCAAGGAGTGAAAAGAGGGTGAATCGGGAGTGACTCGTGTGAATCGGGAGTAACACGAGAGTGAATCGGGAGTGACACGATATTGAATCGGGAGTTACAAGAGAGTGAATCAGAAGTGACAAGAGAGTGAATCGGGAATTAAACGAGAATGAATCGTGAGTGACGAGAGTGAATCAGGAGTGGCACACTCGTGGTTCGGGAGTGACACGAGAGTGACTCCGGAGTGACAAGAGAGTGAATCGTGAGTGACAAGAGAATGAATAGGGAATGAAACGAGAGTGAAATAGGAGTGACAAGAGATTGAATCAGGAGTGAAACGAGGGTTAATCGGGAGTGACAAGAGAGTGTATAAGGAGTGACAAAAGAGCGAATCGGAATGAAACGAGAGTGTACCGAAAGTGACGAGAGTTTGCAGGAGTGACACGAGGGTGAATAGGGAGTGACACGAAATTGAATCAGGACTGACAAGGGAGTTAATCGGCAGTGAAACGAGAGTGAATCGGGAGTTACAATAGAGTGAATAAGGAGTGACAATAGTGAATCTGGAATTAAACGGGAGTGAATCGGGAGTGACGAGAGTGAATCAGGAGTGGCACGAGAATGAGTCGTGTGTGACAAGAGAGTGAATCGCTAGTGACATGAGAGTGTGTCAGGAAGGACATGTGTGTCAATCGGGAGTGAAACAAGAGTAAATCGGAAGTGACACGAGTGTGACTCGAGAGTGACACGGGATTGAATCGCTAGTGACACGAGAGTGAATCGGGAGTAACATGAGAGTGAATGGGTTGTGACACGAGTGAAGCGGGTGTTACACTAGAGTGAATCGGGAGTGAAACGAATGAATCGGGAGTGACACCGGAGTGATTTGTCATCCAATGAAAGTAGGTTACTTACTATCGAGCGAAAGTAGTCCACTTGCTATCGTGGGAAATTAGATCACTTTCCATCCAGGGAAAGTAGGTCACTTGCCATCCAGCGAAAGTAGGTCACTTGCCTTCCAGCGAAAGTAGGTCACTTGCCATCCAGCGAAAGTATGCCACTTGCCATCGAGGGAAAGTAGGTCACTTGCCATCGAGGGAAAGTAGGTCACTTGCCATCCAGGGAAAGTAGGTCACTTGCCAGAGAGGGAAATTGTGTCACTTGCCATCCAGGGAAAGTAGGTCACTTGCCATCCAGCGAAAGTAGGTCACTTGCCATCCATGGAAAGTAGGTCACTTGTCATCCAGGGAAAGTAGGTCACTTGCCATCCAGGGAAAGTAGGTCACTTGCCATCCAGGCAAAGTAGGTCACTTGCCATCCAGGGAAAGTAGGTCACTTGCCAGAGAGGGAAATTGTGTCACTTGCCATCCAGGGAAAGTAGGTCACTTGCCATCCAGCGAAAGTAGGTCACTTGCCATCCATGGAAAGTAGGTCACTTGTCATCCAGGGAAAGTAGGTCACTTGCCATCCAGGGAAAGTAGGTCACTTGCCATCCAGGCAAAGTAGGTCACTTGCCATCCAGCGAAAGTAGGTCACTTGCCATCCATGGAAAGTAGGTCACTCGCCATCCATGGAAAGTAGGTCACTTGCCATCCAGGGAAAGTAGGTCACTTGCCATCCATGGAAAGTAGGTCACTTGCCATCCAGGGAAAGTAGGTCATTTGCCATCCAGGCAAAGTAGGTCACTTGCCATCCAGACAAAGTAGGTCACTTGGCATCCAGGCAAAGTAGGTCACTTGCCATCCAGGGAAAGTAGGTCACTTGCAATCCAGGGAAAGAAGGGAAGGACAAGGACATAAGGAAGAACAAGGGCAAGAGCAAGGCCAAGAGGAAATGGCAGGGGAAAGATGAAGAGCAGGAGCAATTGCAAGAGCAAGAGAATGAGCATGGGCGAGCGCAAGGTGATGAACAGGGGCAAGATCTATAGGAGGGGTAAGGGCAAGAGCAAGAGGAAGGGTAAATGTATGAGCAAGGAGAAGGTGATGGTTAGGCACATACACAAGTAAGCACGGGGGTTAGGCACATTCATGTGTCCGCACGAAGCTTAAGCGCGTGCACTGGTATACACGAAGGTTAGGCACATGCACACGAGTTTAGGCGCGTACACACGAAGGTTAGGAGTGCACACGGGTACGCATGGAGATTAAGCGCTTACACGAGTACACACGAAGTTTTAGCGCGTACACGGATAAGAACGAAGGTTAGGCACATACACTAGTACGCACAAAGGTTAAACACGTACAGAGGTACGCACCAAGGATAGGCACATATACGAATACGCACGACAGTTAAGAGCGTACACGGGTACGCACGATATTTGGGTCTTGATTTGATTGACTTTCATAAGCAATAGATCGAAACTGATACAATGGCTGACATTGATCTCAAAATGGTGGTAGGCCTGCTGCTATTTAATAAATCTGATATATCTATGCACTAAATGAATAATCCATTTACGTAACGAGACATAATGTAATATAAATTGAGTTCGTGAATATTTTGATTTATAACTTTTGCGGCGTGTCTGTCATTTAACTCAATAGTATTTACGAATTTCGCATGCAAAGTGATATGCTGATTTAACGTTATGAATCTCGGATCTGTAGAGTGTTATGGCATATGTGGCATCATCTGAGATTTAAGGTGGAATTCATAGTCGTCACTTATAAAATGAGTGAACCCTTAAGTAATAAGTGTTTGCTTATAATAAGGGAACCCTTAAGTCAATTCCGAATACATAGACAGCACTTATTTTCACGTAATGAGTGCTCACTTACAGCTGCCGGACATGACGTCATAACAAAAGCTGACTCTCATTGAACTAATCGAAAGCAGCCCTACATGTGGAGTTGCTACAACAACGAGTTATCAATATTATTGTACTGAATAAGTTATATACAGCAATAGTTTCATGATATGTTAAATTCTAGTTACATATTAGTTATAGTTATATTCAGATATCCTACTAATTGGAACCCATGCTCTGTAGTAGTAAATTTCTTAAATAAATAAATTAAGCCTATTAGGCATACTGTATATTGAATTTATTAACATAGTGTTATATTTACTCTGTAATTTGCCAATTATAGCTACATTTTACATTTTGGCTATGATATCTATACTTAACTCTTTTTAATTTATTTTTATTTGGTATTTTTCGTTTAGATCTACATCTGTGTCTTTTATTTAGGTAGTATCTATTTGTTTTTTTTTTCATTTTTAATTTGTAATTACACTCGTATCTTGCATTTGTATCTGTTTTATCTCTTTTTTCATGTTATATGCAATTCTATGTTTTTTTTTTTTTTCCAGAGGATTCTCCATGTCTCTAATATACCTTTTTGGGACACGTATATTTTCCTCTTTTCGTTCCACAAACTCCACAAAATCCTCAAAATCATTCTCAGTATCCATTTTGAAAATGAGTGGTCACTTAAGGGTACAGATCAGCTCACTTAAGTAATCACTCATTATGTGAATGAGGGACAACTATGAATTAGAAATGAGTATAAATAACCACTTAAGGGTTCACTCATTTATAAGTGACGACTATGAATTCCGACCTTAGTACTTACATGTTACATACAAGACTATTTATGTAATTTACAAAAATAATCAGTAAAGAATAATCTTCTTCAATACAAATTTTCTTCATTGAGGCGAAGAGTTGCGTGTTGCATGATTAGGAGTAGTATCTATGTCCTTGAGACAAATCTAGGTCCGGCGAAGACTGTCTTGGCTGAAGCTGGACCAACGCAGACATCGGTTGGTGTATCTGCTTTCCTTGCAACAGGGATGGGCCTTCTGGTTTCTTGCACTGGGCCAAGCTCCATCTCGTTCTGGCCTTCTCGTAAAAGTTCTGCTGTCTCCGTGGACATTGTCGGTACGTCTGTAACATACAACCAAGACACAATATAACTTAATTCTATAGTTCACTTTATTTAGTTTCTCTATAACCTGAAATGGACCAATACATGGTTACGCCTTTCTTAATCGCTGAAGAGATTCGGGAGTGAATCGGTAGTGACTCGGGTGCGAATCTACAGTAACACGGCGAGAAAATTTGGAGTGACTCGGGAGTGAAACTGGATTGGTTTGGGAGTGACAGGACCATCCAGGGAAAGTAGGTCACTTGCCATCGAGCGAAAGTAGGTCACTTGCCATCCAGCAAAAGTAGGTCACTTGCCATCCAGCAAAAGTAGGTCACTTGCCATCGGGGGAAAGCAGGTCACTTGCCATCGAGCGAAAGTAGGTCACTTGCCATCCAGCAAAAGTAGATCACTTGCCTGAGAGGGAAAGTAGGTCACTTGCCATCCAGCAAAAGTAGGTCACTTGCCATCCAGCAAAAGTAGGTCACTTGCCATAGAGGGAAAGTCGGTCACTTGGCTCTGAAGCGAATCTCAAGTAACTCGGGTGTGAATCGACAGTAACTTCAGAGTGCGGCGAGAGTGATCTAAGAGTGACTCGGGAGTGAATCGAAGGTGATTTAAGAGCGACTCGGAGTTGATTCGTGTGACTAAGAGTTACTGTGGAGTGAATCGAGTGACCAAAGAGTGACTCGGGAATGAATAGAGAATGTCTGTGTAGTAAATCGAGAATGGCTATGGAGTGAATCTAAAGTGACCTAAATGTGACTCGGGATTGAATGGAGTGACTCGGAAGTGAATCGAGAGTAATCAAAGTGGGACAGGGAAAATATTCATAACTAGAAAATCAAACATTACAAAATGAAGAAAAAAAGAACATCACCCAAAGAGAAACATACCAGATCAAGAACTAGGAAAAGTGAAAAAGAGTAGGGTGAAATAATAAAAAGAAATGGAGTCAATAACCTTTCATAATTTCATCATGCTACATGATTATCTATTCGTGGAACTGCTGACAGTGAGGTTTCAATATTCCTTATAATCGGAAGATACGTAATCAACTTCAGAGCTACAATTCAAACAGATACTTGCAGATGAGACACAGACAATACTATTTCTAAAAAATAGGAAGAAATCCGACATTTATAAAGACGATATGTACTTTATGGCAAATAAAAAAGAGTGCCAAGAGGAATTCCCTCACTGTCAGGGATGAAATTTTAAAACTGAAGAGAACAAGTATACAAAAAAGTGCAACGGATTTGGTCGAATTTATTCGTGATTATATGTAAACATGCGGGAATGATATAGTTAATAGTGTAGGCATCTAAGCCATTACGTTCTCTTTGTGTAGGGAAAAATCTCTTTTGGAAGGTCAAAATTACCATTTTTTTTCAAATTTTCCGGCTCCTACAGCTCCCAAACCTTGGGACAGAGGGTAGTCATTCAGAATGCAGATAGAGAGGGTGGAGATTTATTCGCGGCATTTAACAGATTTATTTCAACTTCACAAACGGTGCAGATATGGTCGCGACAATGCTGGCGGAACAGAAGTTTAAAAGCCTACGAATTTTGTCCTCGAAATCACTTTGTGTTCGAGATTTCCACTTTAATGCTATCAAGTGGGAAGTAAGTAAAGAGGAAATACAGGAATGCATCCCGTTCCTCGATATGTTCATTATTTCAGGGGATTAGAGACTAAAACGTTTTAGGTAGCTCCGCAGTACGTGTAGTGAGAATAAAGACGATTAGTGCGTTGAATACAGCTCATCGGACTCAATTTTCACTGAAAAGGACAACTTTCTAACTCCGTCCGTTTGGACGGGAGAGGCCCGCAAAATTTCAAAAAATGGTCATTTTGAACTTCCAAAACAGAACTTTCTCTACACAGGGAGAACGGAGCGGTGCAGGCGCCCGCCCTTTTAACTGTAGCATCCCCACATCTTCACTAGTAATCACCGCTAAAATCGGGAAAATCCGTAGCACTTTTTTCTAGCCTTATTTTTTGGGTACCTAACATATTTTGGCCACTAACTCCGCAAATAATGGACATAGCGAGGAACGGGATGCGGTCCTGCATTCTCCCTTGACCTACTTCTTACATGATAGCATCAAAAGGCAATCGGGAACACAAGCTGATTTTCGAGAAAAAAATGGGAAGGGTTTAAACCACCCTTCCGCTGACACTCTTGCCGCAATATCTCCGCAGAACGTGTAGTGAGAATAAAGACGATTAGTGCGTTGAATACAGCTTATCGAACTCTATTTTCAGTGAAAAGGACAACTTTCTATCTCCGTCCGTTTGGACGGGAGAGGCCCGCAAAATTTCAAAAAATGGTCATTTTGCCCTTCCAAAACAGAACTGTCTCTACACAGGGAGAACGGAGCGGTGCAGGGGCCCGCCCTTTTAACTGTAGCATCCCCATATCTTCACTAGTAATCACCGCTAAAATCGGGAAAATTCGTAGCACTTTTTTCTAGCCTTATTTTTTGGGTACCTAACATATTTTGGCCACTAATTCCGCAAATAATGGACATAGCGAGGAACGGGATGCGGTCCTGCATTCTCCCTTGACCTACTACTTACATGGTCTTTTTGCCCTTCCAAAACAGAACTTTCTCTACACAGGGAGAACGGAGCGGTGCAGGGGCCCGCCCTTTTAACTGTAGCATCCCCACATCTTCAATAGTAATCACCGCTAAAATCGGGAAAAACCGTAGCACTTTTTTCTAGCCTTATTTTTTGGGTACCTAAAATATTTTGGCCACTAATTCCGCAAATAATGGACATAGCGAGGAACGGGATGCGGTCCTGCATTCTCCCTTGACCTACTTCTTGCATGATAGCATCAAAAGGCAATCGGGAACACAAGCTGATTTTCGAGAAAAAAATGGGAAGGAACCACCCTTCCGCCGACACTCTTGCCGCAATAACTCCGCAGTACGTGTAGTGAGAATAAAGACGACTAGTGCGTTGAATACAGCTCATCGAACTCTATTTTCAGTGAAAAGGACAACTTTCTATCTCCATCCGTTTGGACGGGAGAGGCCCGCAAAATTAAAAAAAATGGTCTTTTTGCCCTTCCAAAACAGAACTTTCTCTACACAGGGAGAACGGAGCGGTGCAGGGGCCCGCCCTTTTAACTGTAGCATCCCCATATCTTCACTAGTAATCACCGCTAAAATCGGCGAAAAAGGTAGCACTTTTTTCTAGCCTTAATTTTTGGGTACCTAACATATTTTGGCCACTAATTCCGCAAATAATGGACATAGCGAGGAACGGGATGCGGTCCTGCATTCTCCCTTGACCTACTTCTTACATGATAGCATCAAAAGGGCAAACGGGAACACAAGCTGATTTTCGAGACACTCTTGCCGCAATAACTCCGCAGTACGTGTAGTGAGAATAAAGACGATTAGTGCGTTGGATACAGCTCATCGAACTCTATTTTCAGTGAAAAGGGCAACTTTCTATCTCCGTCCGTTTGGACGGGAGAGGCCCGCAAAATTAAAAAAAATGGTCATTTTGCCTTTCCAAAACAGAACTTTCTCTACACAGGCAGAACGGAGCGGTGCAGGGGCCCGCCTTTTAACTGTAGCATCCCCACATCTTCAATAGTAATCACCGCTAAAATCGGGAAAATCCGTTGCACTTTTTTCTAGCCTTAATTTTTGGGTACCTAACATATTTTGGCCACTAATTCCGCAAATAATGGACATAGCGAGGAACGGGATGCGGTCCTGCATTCTCCCTTGACCTACTTCTTACATGATAGCATCAAAAGGGCAATCGGGAACACAAGCTGATTTTCGAGAAAAAAATGGGAAGGGTTTAAACCACCCTTCCGCCGACACTCTTGCCGCAATAACTCCGCAGTACGTGTAGTGAGAATAAAGACGATTAGTGCGTTGGATACAGCTCATCGAACTCTATTTTCAGTGAAAAGGGCAACTTTCTATCTCCGTCCGTTTGGACGGGAGAGGCCCGCAAAATTTAAAAAATTGGTCATATTCCCCTTCCAAAACAGAACTTTCTCTACACAGGGAGAACGGAGCGGTGCAGGGGCCCGCCTTTTAACTGTAGCATCCCCACATCTTCACTAGTAATCACCGCTAAAATCGGGAAAATCCGTAGCACTTTTTTGTAGCCTTATTTATTGGGTACCTAACATATTTTGGCCACTAATTCCGCAAATAATGGACATTAGGAGGAACGGGATGCGGTCCTGCAATCTCCCTTGACCTGCTTCTTACATGATGGCATCAAAAGGGCAATCGGGAACACAAGCTGATTTTCGGGAAAAAAATGGGAACGGTTTAAACCACCCTTCCGCTGACACTCTTGCCGCAATATCTCCGCAGAACGTGTAGTGAGAATAAAGACGATTAGTGCGTTGAATACAGCTCATCGAACTCTATTTTCAGTGAAAAGGACAACTTTCTATCTCCGTCCGTTTGGACGGGAGAGGCCCGCAAAATTTAAAAAAATTGTCATTTTGCCCTTCCAAAAGAGAACTTTCTCTACACAGGGAGAACGGAGCGGTGCAGGGGCCCGCCCTTTTAACTGTAGCATCCCCATATCTTCACTAGTAATCACCGCTAAAATCGGGAAAATCCGTAGCACTTTTTTCTAGCCTTATTTTTTGGGTACCTATCATATTTTGGCCACTAATTCCGCAAAAAATGGACATAGCGAGGAACGGGATGCGGTCCTGCATTCTCCCTTAACCTACTTCTTACATGATAGCAACAAAAGGGCAATCGGGAACACAAGCTGATTTTCGAGAAAAAAATGGGCAGGGTTTAAACCACCCTTCCGCCGACACTTTTGCCGCAATAACTCCGCAGTACGTGTAGTGAGAATAAAGACGATTAGTGCGTTGGTTACAGCTCATCGAACTCTATTTTCAGTGAAAAGGACAACTTTCTATCTCCGTCCGTTTGCACGGGAGAGGCCCGCAAAATTTAAAAAAATGGTCATTTTGAACTTCCAAAACAGAACTTTCTCTACACAGGGAGAACGGAGCGGTGCAGGGGCCCGCCCTTTTAACTGTAGCATCCCCATATCTTCACTAGTAATCACCGCTAAAATCGGGAAAATCCGTAGCACTTTTTTCTAGCCTTATTTTTTGGGTACCTAACATATTTTGGCCACTAATTCCGCAAATAATGGACATAGCGAGGAACGGGATGCGGTCCTGCATTCTCCCTTGACCTACTACTTACATGGTCTTCTTGCCCTTCCAAAACAGAACTTTCTCTACACAGGGAGAACGGAGCGGTGCAGGGGCCCGCCCTTTTAACTGTAGCATCCCCACATCTTCAATAGTAATCACCGCTAAAATCGGGAAAAACCGTAGCACTTTTTTCTAGCCTTATTTTTTGGGTACATAAATATTTTGGCCACTAATTCCGCAAATAATGGACATAGCGAGGAACGGGATGCGGTCCTGCATTCTCCCTTGACCTACTTCTTACATGATAGCATCAAAAGGCAATCGGGTACACAAGCTGATTTTCGAGAAAAAAATGGGAAGGAACCACCCTTCTGCCGACACTCTTGCCGCAATAACTCCGCAGTACGTGTAGTGAGAATAAAGACGACTAGTGCGTTGAATACAGCTCATCGAACTCTATTTTCAGTGAAAAGGACAACTTTCTATCTCCATCCGTTTGGACGGGAGAGGCCCGCAAAATTAAAAAAAATGGTCTTTTTGCCCTTCCAAAACAGAACTTTGTCTACACAGGGAGAACGGAGCGGTGCAGGGGCCCGCCCTTTTAACTGTAGCATCCCCATATCTTCACTAGTAATCACCGCAAAAACGGGGAAAAAGGTAGCACTTTTTTCTAGCCTTACTTTTTGGGTACCTAACATATTTTGGCCACTAATTCCGCAAATAATGGACATAGCGAGGAACGGGATGCGGTCCTGCATTCTCCCTTGACCTACTTCTTACATGATAGCATCAAAAGGGCAATCGGGAACACAAGCTGATTTTCGAGACACTCTTGCCGCAATAACTCCGCAGTACGTGTAGTGAGAATAAAGACGATTAGTGCGTTGGATACAGCTCATCGAACTCTATTTTCAGTGAAAAGGGCAACTTTCTATCTCCGTCCGTTTGGACGGGAGAGGCCCGCAAAATTAAAAAAAATGGTCATTTTGCCTTTCCAAAACAGAACTTTCTCTACACAGGCAGAACGGAGCGGTGCAGGGGCCCGCCTTTTAACTGTAGCATCCCCACATCTTCAATAGTAATCACCGCTAAAATCGGGAAAATCCGTTGCACTTTTTTCTAGCCTTACTTTTTGGGTACCTAACATATTTTGGCCACTAATTCCGCAAATAATGGACATAGCGAGGAACGGGATGCGGTCCTGCATTCTCCCTTGACCTACTTCTTACATGATAGCATCAAAAGGGCAATCGGGAACACAAGCTGATTTTCGAGAAAAAAATGGGAAGGGTTTAAACCACCCTTCCGCCGACACTCTTGCCGCAATAACTCCGCAGTACGTGTAGTGAGAATAAAGACGATTAGTGCGTTGTATACAGCTCATCGAACTCTATTTCCAATGAAAAGGGCAACTTTCTATCTCCGTCCGTTTGGACGGGAGAGGCCCGCAAAATTTCAAAAAATGGTCATTTTGCCCTTCCAAAACAGAACTGTCTCTACACAGGGAGAACGGAGCGGTGCAGGGGCCCGCCCTTTTAACTGTAGCATCCCCATATCTTCACTAGTAATCACCGCTAAAATCGGGAAAATTCGTAGCACTTTTTTCTAGCCTTATTTTTTGGGTACCTAACATATTTTGGCCACTAATTCCGCAAATAATGGACATAGCGAGGAACGGGATGCGGTCCTGCATTCTCCCTTGACCTACTACTTACATGGTCTTTTTGCCCTTCCAAAACAGAACTTTCTCTACACAGGGAGAACGGAGCGGTGCAGCGGTGACACAAGAGTGAATCAAGAGTGACAAGAGAGTGAATACGGACTGACAAGAGAGTGGATAGGGAGTGAAACGAGAGTGAATCGGGAGTGAGAAGTGAATAACTCGGAAGTGAAACGAGAGTGAATCGGGAGTGAAACGAGAGTGAATCGGGAGTGACAAGATAGTGAATCAGGAGTGACAAGAGAGTGAAGCGGGAGTAATAAGAGATTGAATCGGGAGTGAAACAGGAGTAATCGTGAGTGACAAGAGAGTGAATCAGGACTGACAAGAGAGTGAATCTGGAATGAAAAGAATAGTGAATAGCAGTGAAACGAGAGCGAATCGGGAGTGACAAGAGAGTTAATCAGTAGTGACAAGAGAGTGAATCTGGAGTGACAAGAGAATGAATAGGGAGAGAAACGAGAGTGAATCAGGAGTGACAAGAGAGTGAATCGGGAGTGACAAGAGAGAGAATTAGGAGTAACAAGAGAGTGAATCGGGAGTGACAAGCGATTGAATAGAGAGTGTCACGTGATTGAATCGGGAGCGACATTAGATAGAATGAAGAGTGACACGAGAGTGAATAGCGAGTGAAACGAAAGTGAATCGGGAGTGACAAGAGAGTGAATCGGGCATGAAACGGTAGTGAATCGGGAGTGGAACGAGAATGAATCGGGATGGCAAGTGACCTACTTTCCATGGATGCCAAGTGACCTACTTTCGCTGGATAGCAAGTGACCTACTTTCCCTGGATGGCAAGTGACGTACTTTCGCTGGATGACAAGTGACCTCCTTTCCCTGGATGGCAAGTGACCTACTTTCGCTGGATAGCAAGTGACCTACTTTCCCTGGATGGCAAGTGACCTACTTTTCATGGATGGCAAGTAACCTACTTTCCCTGGATGGCAAGTGACCTACTTTCCATGGATGCCAAGTGACCTAATTTCGCTGGATAGCAAGTGACCTACTTTCCCTGGATGGCAAGTGACGTACTTTCGCTGGATGGCAAGTGACCTCCTTTCCCTGGATGGCAAGTGACCTACTTTCGCTGGATGGCAAGTGACCTATATTCGCTTGATGGCAAGTGACATACTTTCCCTCTCTGGCAAGTGACCTACTTTCCCTGGATGGTAAATGACCTACTTTCGCTGGATGGCTAGTGACATACTTTCGCTGGATGGCAAGTGACCTATTTACCCTGGATGGAAAGTGATCTACTTTCGCTGGATGGCAAGTGACCTACTTTCGCTGGATGGCAAGTGACCTACTTTCCCTGGATGGAAAGTGACCTACTTTCGCTGGATGGCAAGTGACATACTTTCGCTGGTTGGCAAGTGACCTAATATCTCTGGATGGCAAGTGACCTACTTTCCCTGGATGGTAAGTGACCTACTTTCCGTGGATGCCAAGTGACCTACTTTCGCTGGATAGCAAGTGACCTAATTTCCCTGGATGGCAAGTGACCTACTTACGCTGGATGGCAAGTGACCTACTTTCCCTGGACGGCAAGTGACCTACTTTCGCTGGATGGCAAGTGACCTACATTCGCTGGATGGCAAGTGACCTACTTTCCCTGGATTTCCATGTCAATCCCAAACCAATCCAGGTTCACACCCGAGTCACTCCAAATTCATTCCAGTATTACTCTAGGTTTGCACCAGAGTCACTACCGATTCACTCTCGAATCACTTATGAATCACTGTCGAATGACACCAGAATCACTCCTGGTTTTCTCCCGACCCACTCACAAGTGACTAGTGATTCATTCATATGACACTCAATTCACTCCCCAATAAGTCCAGATTCTCTCCAAAGTCACTCCCAAGCCAATAACGATTCACTCCCCGAGCTACTGCAGATTCGTTTCCCACCCACTGCAGATACACTCGTATCAATCCCTATTCACTCTCGTGTCACTCTCAGTCCACTCTCGTCTCATTCCCGATTCACTACCGATTCATTATCGTGTCACTCCTGATTCACGATTGTGTCACTCCCGATTAACGCACGTGATACTCACTATTCACGCTCGTATCACTCCCGATTCTCTCTCGTGTCACTCCACACTTTCCCTCGAGTCAGCTCATATTCACACCCAAGTCACTCCCGATTACCTACGGTGTCACTCCCGTGTCAGTCCGGAGTCACTCTCGTGTCACTCTTGATTCACTCTCTTGTCACTCCCGATTCATTTTCTTGTCACTCCCGATTCACTCTCTTGTCACTCCTAATTCACTCTAGCATCACTCCCGATTCACTTGTGTCATTCCAGATTCACTCTTGTCACTCCTGATACAATCTCTTGTCACTCCCGATTCAGTCCCTTCCACTCCCGATTCTTTCTCTTGTCACTACTGATTCAAACTCTCGTCACTCCCGATTCACTCCTGTTTCACTCCCTATCCATTCCCTTGTCACTCCCGATTAACTCTCTTGTCACTCGTGATAAACTTTTGTCACTCCCGATTCATTATCGTGTCACTCCCGATTCACTCCCGTTTCATGCCCGATTTACTCTCTTGTCACTCCCGATTCACTTTCGTTTCACTCCCTATTCACTCTCGTGTCACTCTTGAATCACTCTATTGTCACTCCCGATTCAATCACGTGACACTCTCGATTCAATCGCGTGTCACTCCGGATTCATTCTCATGTCACTCCCGATTCACTCTCTTGTTACTCCTAATTCTCGCTCTTGTAACTCCCGATTCACTCGTGTCTTTCCCGATTCACTCGTGTCTTTCCCGATTCACTCTCTTGTCACTCCTGATTCAAACTCTTGTCAATCCCGATTCACTCTCGTTTCACTCCCTATTCATTCTCTTGTCACTCCAGATTCACTCTCTTGTCACTACTGATTAACTTTCTTGTCAATCCCGATTCACTCTCTTTTCACTGCCGATTCACTGTCGTTTCATTCCGGATTCACCCTCTTGTCAGTCCTGATTCACTCTCTTGTCACTCCCGATTCACTTCTGTTTCATTCCCGATTCACTTTCTTGTTACTCCCGCTTCAGTCTCTTGTCACTTCCTATTCACTCCTGTTTCACTCGCGATTCACTCTCTTGTTACTCCCGCTTCACTCTCTTGTCACTCCTGATTCACTATCTTGTAACTCCCGATTCACTCTTGTTTCACTCCCGATTTACTCTCGTTCATTCCCGATTCACTCCCTTGTCACTCTCGATTCACTTTCGATTCACTACCGAGTCATTCACTTCTCACTCCCGATTCACACTCGGCTCACTCCATATCCATTCCCTTGTCACTCTCTGTTCACTCTCTTGCCACTCCTGATTCACTCTTGTGTTACTCCCGACTCACGAGCCTGTCAATCCCAATTCACTCTCTTGCCGCTCCCGATTCACTCTCGTTTCACTCCCTATTCACTCTCGTGTCACTCCTGATTCACTCTATTGTCACTCCCGATTCAAACACGTGACATTCTCGATTCAATCGTGTGTCACTCCCGACTCATTCTCTTGTCACTCCCGATCCACTCTCTTGTTACTCCTAATTCTCGCTCTTGTCACTCCCGATTCACTCGTGTCTTTCCCGATTCACTCTTTCGTCCCTCCTGATTCATTCGCTTGTCACTCCAGATTCACTCTCTGTCACTCCTGATTAACTTTCTTGTCACTCCCGATTCACTCTCTTTTCACTGCCGATTCACTATCGTTTCATTCCCGATTAACTATCTTGTAAGTCCTGATTCACTTTCTTGTCACTCCCGATTGACTCCTGTTTCACTCGCGATTCTCTCTATTGTTACTCCCGCTTCACTCTCTTGTCACTCCAGATTCACTATCTTGTAACTCCCGATTCACTCTTGTTTCACTCCCGATTTCCTCTCGTTCATTCCCGATTCACTCCCTTGTCACTCCCGATTCACTCTCGTTTCACTTCCGAGTCATTCAGTTCTCACTCCCGATTCACTCTCGTTTCACTCCCTATCAATTCCCTCGTCACTCCCTATTCACTCTTGTGTCACTCCCGACCAATGAGCATGTCACTCCCGATTCACTCTCTTGCCGCTCCTGATTCACTGTAGTTTCACTCCCCATTCAATCTCTTGTCACTCCCGATTCAATTTCTTGGAACTCGCGATTCACTCTTCTTTCACTCCTGTCACTCCTGATTCAATCTCTTGTCACTCCAGGTTCACTCACATTTCACTCCCTATTCTTTCTGTTGTCAATCCCGATTCAATCTCCTGTAACTACTTACTCACTCTCGTGTCACTCCTTATTCACTCTCGTGTCACTCCCGAATCACTCTCGTGTCACTCCCGATTCAAGCTCTTGTCACTCTCCATTCACGCCCGTGTCACTCCTGATTCACTCTCGTCACTTTCAGTTCACTTTCGTTTCTTCCCGATTCACTCTTTTGTCACTCCCGATTCACTCTCCTGTTACTCCCATTTCACTCTTGTTTCACTCCCTCTTCATTCCCTTGTCACTCCCGATTCACGCACTTGTCACTCCTGATTAACTATTGTCACTCCCGATTCACACTCGTTTCACTCCCCATTCATTGTCCTGTCACTCCTGATTCAATCACTTGTCATTCCCGATTTATTCTCGTGCCACTTCTTATTCAAAATTTAATCTAAGTTACAATTTATTATTTTGAAAATTTTTAAAATCGTATAAAGTATATTCAAAAAAATTTCAATTATATTTTTTCAAATTTTTTTCCAAAAATTTTCATTTTCCAATTTTTCCAAAAAAATTATATTTCAATTTTTTTTTCAAAAAGAAATTGTTTCAATTTTTTTTCAAAAAGAAATTTTTTTTCAAAAATTTTTTTAGAAATTTTCAAATTATCTAAAATTTTTTTTTGTAAAACTTTTTTCAATTTTTTTTTTCAAAAAATTTTTTCAAACATTTTTAGAATATTTCTTTCAATATTTTTTCATTTTTTTATTTTTTTCAATTCTTTTTCTCAAAAGCTTCTATTTCAAAAATTTTTTTCCAATCTTTTTTTTTTAATTTTTTTTTCAAATTTTTTTTCACTTTCCTCAATTTTTTTCTCAGAAATATTTTTTCAAATTTTTTGTTTCATAAAAATTTTTCTTTCATAAAATATTTTTTCAAACATTAATTTTTTTTTCAAGAAATTATTTTCAATTTATATCATAATTTTTTTTTATTCTCTTTTTCAAAATTATTTTTTTCTAATTTTTTTCAAAAATTTATTTTCAATTTTTTTTTTTCAAAAAATTTTCTTCGAATTTTATGTCTTAATAATTTATTTTTCAATTTTTTTTCTCAAATTTTTAAATTATTTTCTTTTTTTTTTTTCAAATTTTTTTTCAATTTTTTTTTTAATTTTTTTTAACTTTTTTTCAAAAAATTTTTTTCAAACTTCTTTTCGAATTTCTTTTTCAATTTTTGTTTTTCAAATTCTATTTCAAAATTTAAAAAAATTTTTTTAATTTTTTTTAATTTTATTTTAAAAGCTATTATTTCAATTTTTTTCAAGTTTATTTCATTTTTATTTTCAATTTTTTTTTTCAAATTTTTTTTCTCTAAATTTTTTTTTTAAATATTGTATGAAATTTTTTGTCACAAAATATTTTTTTTTTTTTTTTTTCAAAATTTATTTTCAATTTTTTTTTCAAAAAATTATTTTTCAATAAGATATTTTTTCAAATTTTTTTTTCAGTGTTTTTCCAATTTTCTTTTTCAATATTTTATTTCAATAGCTTGAATAGGCAGTAATTTTGAAAAAAAAATTGAAAAAAAATTAAAAAAAAATAGAAAATAATTTGAAAATTTAAGAAAAAAATTGAAAAATAAATGATTAAGAAATAAAATTCGAAGAAAACATTTTTTTGAAAAAAAAAATTGAGAATAAAGTTTTGAAAAAAAATTAGAAAAAAATAATTTTGAAAAAGAAAATAAAAAAAATTGTGAAACAAATTCAAAATAATTTCTTGAAAAAAAATTAATGTTTGAAAATTTTTTTATGAAACAAAAATTTTTATGAAACAAAAAGTTGAAAAAATATTTTTGAAAAAAAAAATTGAGGAAGGTGAAAAAAAAATTTGAAAAAAAAAATTGAAAAAGAGATTGGAAAAAAATTTTTGCAATAGAAGCTTTTGAGAAAAAGAATTGAAAAAAATTAAAAAAGAAATGAAAAAAATTGAAAGAATAATTCTAAAAATGTTTGAAAAAATTTTTTGAAAAAAAAAATTGAAAAAAGTTTTCCAAAAAAAATTTTAGTTAATTTGAAAATTTATAAAAAATGAATTTTGAAAAAAATTTCTTTTTGTAAAAAAATTGAAGAATAATTTTTTTGGAAAAAAGGGAAAATGAAAATTTTTGAAAAAAATTTGAAAAAATATAATTGAAATTTTTTTTGAATATATTTTATATGATTTTAAAAATTTTCAAAATAAAAAATTGGAATTTTTTTTAAATTGTTAATTTTGAGTTTCACGAGAATGAATCGGTAGTGACAAAAGATTGATTCAGGAGTGACAAGACAATGAATGGGGAGTGAAACGAGAGTGAATAGGGAGTGACAATAGTTCATCAGGAGTGACCAGAGGGTGAATCGAGAGTGACAAGGGAATGAATAGGGAGTGAAACACGAGTGAAATGGGAGTGACAACAGAGTGAATCGGGAGTGACAAAAGAGTGAATCGGGAATGAAACGAGGGTGAACCGAAAGTGACGAGAGTGAATCAGGAGTGAAACGAGAGTGAGTAAGGAGTTACAAGAGAGTGAATCGGGATTGACAAGAGAATGAATAGGGAGTGAAAAGAGAGTGAACCTGGAGTGACAAGAGATTGAATCAGGAGTGACAGGAGTGAAAGAAGAATGAATAGCGAGTTAAAGAAATTGAATCGGGAGTGACAAGAGAATGAATGGTTAGTGAAACGAGAGTGAATCGGGAGCGGCAAGATTAAATCAGGTGTGACAAGAGAATGGATCGGGAGTGAAACGAGAGTGAATTGGGAGCGACAAGAGAGTGAATCGGGTGTGACACGATATTGAATCAGGAGTGGCACGAGAGTGAATTAAGAGTGACAGTGCAAATCCGTAGCACTTTTTTCTAGCCTTATTTTTTGGGTACCTAAAATATTTTGGCCACTAATTCCGCAAATAATGGACATAGCGAGGAACGGGATGCGGTCCTGCATTCTCCCTTGACCTACTTCTTGCATGATAGCATCAAAAGGCAATCGGGAACACAAGCTGATTTTCGAGAAAAAAATGGGAAGGAACCACCCTTCCGCCGACACTCTTGCCGCAATAACTCCGCAGTACGTGTAGTGAGAATAGAGACGACTAGTGCGTTGAATACAGCTCAGTGAAAAGGACAACTTTCTATCTCCATCCGTTTGGACGGGAGAGGCCCGCAAAATTAAAAAAAATGGTCTTTTTGCCCTTCCAAAACAGAACTTTCTCTACACAGGGAGAACGGAGCGGTGTAGGCCCCGCCCTTTTAACTGTAGCATCCCCATATCTTCACTAGTAATCACCGCTAAAATCGGGAAAATCCGTAGCACTTTTTTCTAGCCTTATTTTTTGGGTACCTAACATATTTTGGCCACTAATTCCGCAAATAATGGACATAGCGAGGAACGGGATGCGGTCCTGCATTCTCCCTTGACCTACTTCTTACATGATAGCATCAAAAGGGCAAACGGGAACACAAGCTGATTTTCGAGACACTCTTGCCGCAATAACTCCGCAGTACGTGTAGTGAGAATAAAGACGATTAGTGCGTTGGATACAGCTCATCGAACTCTATTTTCAGTGAAAAGGGCAACTTTCTATCTCCGTCCGTTTGGACGGGAGAGGCCCGCAAAATTAAAAAAAATGGTCATTTTGCCTTTCCAAAACAGAACTTTCTCTACACAGGCAGAACGGAGCGGTGCAGGGGCCCGCCTTTTAACTGTAGCATCCCCACATCTTCAATAGTAATCACCGCTAAAATCGGGAAAATCCGTTGCACTTTTTTCTAGCCTTAATTTTTGGGTACCTAACATATTTTGGCCACTAATTCCGCAAATAATGGACATAGCGAGGAACGGGATGCGGTCCTGCATTCTCCCTTGACCTACTTCTTACATGATAGCATCAAAAGGGCAATCGGGAACACAAGCTGATTTTCGAGAAAAAAATGGGAAGGGTTTAAACCACCCTTCCGCCGACACTCTTGCCGCAATAACTCCGCAGTACGTGTAGTGAGAATAAAGACGATTAGTGCGTTGGATACAGCTCATCGAACTCTATTTTCAGTGAAAAGGGCAACTTTCTATCTCCGTCCGTTTGGACGGGAGAGGCCCGCAAAATTTAAAAAATTGGTCATATTCCCCTTCCAAAACAGAACTTTCTCTACACAGGGAGAACGGAGCGGTGCAGGGGCCCGCCTTTTAACTGTAGCATCCCCACATCTTCACTAGTAATCACCGCTAAAATCGGGAAAATCCGTAGCACTTTTTTGTAGCCTTATTTATTGGGTACCTAACATATTTTGGCCACTAATTCCGCAAATAATGGACATTAGGAGGAACGGGATGCGGTCCTGCAATCTCCCTTGACCTGCTTCTTACATGATGGCATCAAAAGGGCAATCGGGAACACAAGCTGATTTTCGGGAAAAAAATGGGAACGGTTTAAACCACCCTTCCGCTGACACTCTTGCCGCAATATCTCCGCAGAACGTGTAGTGAGAATAAAGACGATTAGTGCGTTGAATACAGCTCATCGAACTCTATTTTCAGTGAAAAGGACAACTTTCTATCTCCGTCCGTTTGGACGGGAGAGGCCCGCAAAATTTAAAAAAATTGTCATTTTGCCCTTCCAAAAGAGAACTTTCTCTACACAGGGAGAACGGAGCGGTGTAGGGGCCCGCCCTTTTAACTGTAGCATCCCCATATCTTCACTAGTAATCACCGCTAAAATCGGGAAAATCCGTAGCACTTTTTTCTAGCCTTATTTTTTGGGTACCTATCATATTTTGGCCACTAATTCCGCAAAAAATGGACATAGCGAGGAACGGGATGCGGTCCTGCATTCTCCCTTGACCTACTTCTTACATGATAGCAACAAAAGGGCAATGGGGAACACAAGCTGATTTTCGAGAAAAAAATAGGAATGGTTTAAACCACCCTTCTGCCGACACTCTTGCCATAATAACTCCGCAGTACGTGTAGTGAGAATAAAGACGATTAGTGCGTTGAATACAGCTCATCGAACTCTATTTTCAGTGAAAAGGACAGCTTTCTATCTCCGTCCGTTTGGACGGGAGAGGCCCGCAAAATTTCAAAAAATGGTCATTTTGCCCTTCCAAAACAGAACTTTCTCTACACAGGGAGAACGGAGCGGTGCAGGGGCCCGCCCTTTTAACTGTAGCATCCCCACATCTTCACTAGTAATCACCGCTAAAATCGGGAAAATCCGTAGCACTTTCTTCTAGCCTTATTTTTTGGGTACCTAAAATATTTTGGCCACTAATTCCGCAAATATTGGACATAGCGAGGAAAGGGATGCGGTCCTGCATTCTCCCTTGACCTACTTCTTACATGATAGCATCAAAAGGGCAATCGGGAACACAAGCTGATTTACGAGAAAAAAATTGGCAAGGGTTTAAACCACCCTTCCGCCGACACTCTTGCCGCAATAACTCCGCAGTACGTGTAGTGAGAATAAAGACGATTAGTGCGTTGAATACAGCTCATCGAACTCTATTGTCAGTGAAAAGGACAACATTCTACCTCCGTCCGTTTGGACGGGAGAGGCCCGCAAAATTAAAAAAAATGGACATTTTACCCTTCCAAAACAGAACTTTCTCTACACAGGGAGAACGGAGCGGTGCAGGGGCCCGCCCTTTTAACTGTAGCATCCCCACATCTTCACTAGTAAACACCGCGAAAATCTGGAAAATCCGTAGCACTTTTTTCTAGCCTTATTTTTTGGGTACCTAAAATATTTTGGCCACTAATTCCGCAAATAATGGACATAGCGAGGAACGGGATGCGATTCACTCTCTTGCCGCTCCCCGATTCACTCTCGTTTCACTCCCTATTCACTCTCGTGTAACTCTTGATTCACTCTATTGTCACTCCCGATTCAATCACGTGACACTCTCGATTCAATCGCTTGTCACTCCCGATTTATTCTCTTGTCACTCCCGATTCACTCTCTTGTTACTCCTAATTCTCGCTCTTGTCACTGCCGATTCACTCGTGTCTTTCCCGAATCACTCTCTCGTCACTCCTGATTCATTCGCTTGTCACTCCAGATTCACTCTCTGTCACTCCTGACCAACTTTCTTGTCACTCCCGATTCACTCTCTTTTCACTGCCGATTCACTATCGTTTCATTCCCGATTCACTCTCTTGTAAGTCCTGATTCACTATCTTGTCACTCCCGATTCACTCCTGTTTCACTCGCGATTCTCTCTCTTGTTACTCCCGCTTCACTCTCTTGTCACTCAAGATTCACTATCTTGTAACTCCCGATTCACTCTTGTTTCACTCCCGATTTCCTCTCGTTCATTCCCGATTCACTCCCTTGTCACTCCCGATTCACTCTCGTTTCACTTCCGAGTCATTCACTTCTCACTCCCGATTCACTCTCGCTTCACTCCCTATCGATTCCCTTGTCACTCCCTATTCATTCTTGTGTCACTCCCGACCAATGAGCGTGTCACTCCCGATTCACTCTCTTGCCGCTCCCGATTCACTCTCGTTTCACTCCCCATTCATTCTCTTGTCACTCCCGATTCAATTTCTTGGAACTCGCGATTCACTCTTCTTTCACTCCTGCCACTCCTGATTCAATCTCTTGTTACTCCAGGTTCACTCTCATTTCACTCCCTATTCATTCTCTTGTCAATCCCGATTCACTCTCTTGTAAATACATACTCACAATCGTGTCACTCCTTATTCACTCTCGTGTCACTCCCGATTCTCTAATGTTTCACTCCCGAATCACTCTCGTGTCATTCACGATTCAATCTCGTGTCACTCTCCATTCACGCCCGTGTCAATCCTGATTCAATCTCGTCACTTTCGGTTCACATTCGTTTTATTCCCGATTCACTCTTTGTCACTCCAGATTCACTCTATCGTTACTCCCATTTCACTCTTGTTTCACTCCCTCTTCATTCCCTTGTCACTCCCGATTCACCCTCTTGTCACTCCTGATTAACTATTGTCACTCCCGATTCACACTCGTTTCACTCCCCATTCATTGTCCTGTCACTCCTGATTCAATCACTTGTCACTCCCGCATCATTCTCGTGCCACTCCTTATACAAAATTTAAACTAAATTCCAATTTTTTATTTTGAAAATTTTTAAAATCGTATAAAATATATTCAAAAAAATGTCAATTGTATTTTTTCAAATTTTTTTCCAAAAATTTTCATTTTCCATTTTTTCCAAAAAAATTATTTTTCAATTTTTTTTTCAAAAAGAAATTATTTTTCAATTTTTTTTCAAAAAGAAATTTTTTTCAAAAATTTTTTTTAGAAATTTTCAAATTATCTAAAATTTTTTTTTTGTAAAACTTTTTCAATTTTTTTTTTTTTCAAAAAATTTTTTCAAACATTTTTAGAATATTTCTTTCAATATTTTTTCATTTTTTTTATTTTTTTCAATTCTTTTACTCAAAAGCTTCTATTTCAAAAATTTATTTTCAATTTTTTTTTTCAAAAAATTTTTTCTTCGAATTTTATTTCTTAATAATTTATTTTTCAATTTTTTCTCAAATTTTCAAATTATTTTATTTTTTTTTTTTCAAATTTTTTTCAATATTTTTTTTCAAAATTTATTTTTAACTTTTTTTCAAAAATTTTTTTTCAAACTTCTTTTCAAATTTCTTTTTCAATTTGTTTTTCAAATTCTATTTCAAAATTTAAAAAAAAAATTTAATTTTATTTTTAATTTTATTTTAAAAGCAATTATTTCAATTTTTTCAAGTTTATTTTCATTTTTATTTTCAATTTTTTTTTCAAATTTATTTTCTCTAATTTTTTTTTTTAAATTTTGTATGAAATTTTTTGTCACAAAATATTTTTTTATTTTTTTTTTTCAAAATTAAAAAAAAAATTTTTTTGAAATTTTTTATTTCAAAAATTTATTTTCAATTTTTTTTTCAAAAAATTATTTTTCAATACGATATTTTTTCAAAATTTTTTTCAGTGTTTTTCCACAAATTTTTTTCAATATTTTATTTCAATTGCTTGAATAGGCAGTAATTTTGAAAAAAAAAATTGAAAAAAAAAAAAAATTGAAAATAATTTGAAAATTTAAAAAATTGAAAAAAGTTTTCCAAAAAAAAATTTTTAGATAATTTGAAAATTTATTAAAAAAGAATTTTGAAAAAAATTTCTTTTAAAAAAAAAATTGAAAAATAATTTTTTTGGAAAAAAGGGAAAATGAAAATTTTTGAAACGAAATTTGAAAAATTATAATTGAAATTTTTTTTGAATATATTTTATATGATTTTAAAAATTTTCAAAATAAAAAATTGGAATTTTTTTTAAAGTGTGAATTTTGAGTGGCACGAGAATGAATCGGTAGTGACAAGAGATTGAATCAGGAGTGACAAGACAATGAATGGGGAGTGAAACGAGAGTGAATCAGGAGTAACGAGAGGGTGAATAGGGAGTGACAAGGGAATGAATAGGGAGTGAAACACGAGTGAAATGGTAGTGACAAGAGAGTGAATCGGGAGTGACAAAAGAGTGAATCGGGAATGAAACGAAAGTGGACCGAAAGTGACGAGAGTGAATCAGGAGTGACATGGGCGTGAATAGAGAGTGAAACGAGATTGAATAGGGAGTGACACGAGAGTGAATCGGGAGTGAAACAATAGTGAATCGGGAGTGACAGGAGAGTGAATAAGGAGTGAAACGAGAGTGAGTAAGGAGTTACAAGAGAGTGAATCGGGATTGACAAGAGAATGAATAGGGAGTGAAATGAGAGTGAACCTGGAGTGACAAGAGATTGAATCAGGAGTGAAAGAAGAATGAATAGCGAGTTAAAGAAATTGAATCGGGAGTGACAAGAGAATGAATGGTTAGTGAAACGAGAGTGAATCGGGAGCGGCAAGATTAAATCAGGTGTGACAAGAGAATGGATCGGGAGTGAAACGAGAGTGAATTGGGAGCGACAAGAGAGTGAATCGGGTGTGACACGATATTGAATCAGGAGTGGCACGAGAGTGAATTAAGAGTGACAGAGTGAATCGGGAGCAACAAGAGAATGAATCGGCAGTGAAACGAGAGTTAATTGGGAGTGACAAGAGAGTGAATCGGGAGTGACAAGAGAGTGAATCGGGAGTGACACGAAATTGAATCAGGAGTGACAAGAGAATGAATTGGGAGTGACAAGAGAGTGAATCGGGTGTGACACGATATTGAACCAGGAGTGACACGAGAGTGAATCAAGTGAAAAGAGGGTTAATCGGGAGTGACACGATATTGAATCGGGAGTTACAAGAGAGTGAACGGGGTTTGAAACAAGAGAGTGAAACGGGACTGGCAAAAGAGTTTATCGGGAGTGACACGACAGTGTGTCAGGAGTGACATGAGTATGAATCGGAAGTAAGAGGAGAGTGAATCGGAAGTGAGACGAGTGTGACTCCGGAGTGACAAGAGTGTGAATCGGGAGTGACACGCTCGTGAGTCGGGTGTGACACAAGAGTGAATCAAGAGTTACAAGAGAGTGAATACGGAATGACAAGAGAGTGGATAGGGAGTGAAACGAGAGTGAATCGGGAGTGAGAAGTGAATAACTCGGAAGTGAAACGAGAGTAAATCGGGAGTGACAAGAGAGTGAATCGGGAATGAACGAGAGTAAATTGGGAGTGAAACAAGAGTGAATCGGAAGTGACAAGAAAATGCATTAGGAGTGACAAGAGAGTGAATCGGGAGTGACAAGAGAGTGAAGCGGGAGTAACAAGAGATTGAATCGGGAGTGAAACAGGAGTAATCGGGAGTGACAAGAGAGTTAATCAGTAGTGACAATAGAGTGAATCTGGATTAACAAGAGAATGAATAGGGAGAGAAACGAGAGTGAATCAGGAGTGACAAGAGAGTGAATCGGGAGTGACAAGAGAGAAAATTAGGAGTACAAGAGAGTGAATCGGGAGTGACAAGAGAATGGTTCGGGAGTGACAAGCGATTGAATGGAGAGTGTCACGTGATTGAATCGGGAGCGACAATAGAGTGAATGAAGAGTGACACGAGAGTGAATAGGGAGTGAAACGAAAGAGAATCGGGAGTGACAAGAGAGTGAATCGGGCATGAAACGGTAGTGAATCGGGAGTGAAACTAGAATGAATCGGGAGTGAGAAAAGTTAATCACGAGTGACAAAAGAGTTAATCAAGAGTGACAAGGGAATGGATAGGGAGTGAAACAGGAGTGAATCGGGAGTGACGAGAGTTTGAATCAATAGTGACAAGAGAAAGAATCGGGAGTGGAACGGGTGTGAATCGGGAGTGACAAGAGATTGAATCAGGAGTGACAAGATATTGAATCAGGAGTGACACGAGAGTTAATCAAGGAGTGAAAAGAGGGTGAATCGGGAGTGACTCGTGTGAATCGGGAGTAACACGAGAGTGAATCGGGAGTGACACGATATTGAATCGGGAGTTACAAGAGAGTGAATCAGAAGTGACAAGAGAGTGAATCGGGAATTAAACGAGAATGAATCGTGAGTGACGAGAGTGAATCAGGAGTGGCACACTCGTGGTTCGGGAGTGAAACGAGTGTGACTCCGGAGTGACAAGAGAGTGAATCGTGAGTGACAAGAGAATGAATAGGGAATGAAACGAGAGTGAAATAGGAGTGACAAGAGATTGAATCAGGAGTGAAACGAGGGTTAATCGGGAGTGACAAGAGAGTGTATAAGGAGTGACAAAAGAGCGAATCGGAATGAAACGAGAGTGTACCGAAAGTGACGAGAGTTTTCAGGAGTGACACGAGCGTGAATAGGGAGTGACACGAAATTGAATCAGGACTGACAAGGGAGTTAATCGGCAGTGAAACGAGAGTGAATCGGGAGTTACAATAGAGTGAATAAGGAGTGACAATAGTGAATCTGGAATTAAACGGGAGTGAATCGGGAGTGACGAGAGTGAATCAAGAGTGGCACGAGAATGAGTCGTGTGTGACAAGAGAGTGAATCGCTAGTGACATGAGAGTGTGTCAGGAAGGACATGTGTGTCAATCGGGAGTGAAACAAGAGTAAATCGGAAGTGACACGAGTGTGACTCGAGAGTGACACGGGATTGAATCGCTAGTGACACGAGAGTGAATCGGGAGTAACATGAGAGTGAATGGGTTGTGACACGAGTGAAGCGGGTGTTACACTAGAGTGAATCGGGAGTGAAACGAATGAATCGGGAGTGACACCGGAGTGATTTGTCATCCAATGAAAGTAGGTTACTTACTATCGAGCGAAAGTAGTCCACTTGCTATCGTGGGAAATTAGATCACTTTCCATCCAGGGAAAGTAGGTCACTTGCCATCCAGCGAAAGTAGGTCACTTGCCTTCCAGCGAAAGTAGGTCACTTGCCATCCAGCGAAAGTATGCCACTTGCCATCGAGGGAAAGTAGGTCACTTGCCATCGAGGGAAAGTAGGTCACTTGCCATCCAGGGAAAGTAGGTCACTTGCCAGAGAGGGAAATTGTGTCACTTGCCATCCAGGGAAAGTAGGTCACTTGCCATCCAGCGAAAGTAGGTCACTTGCCATCCATGGAAAGTAGGTCACTTGTCATCCAGGGAAAGTAGGTCACTTGCCATCCAGGGAAAGTAGGTCACTTGCCATCCAGGCAAAGTAGGTCACTTGCCATCCAGCGAAAGTAGGTCACTTGCCATCCATGGAAAGTAGGTCACTCGCCATCCATGGAAAGTAGGTCACTTGCCATCCAGGGAAAGTAGGTCACTTGCCATCCATGGAAAGTA
Organism: Periplaneta americana; assembly: GCF_040183065.1. Lineage (NCBI taxonomy): Eukaryota > Metazoa > Arthropoda > Insecta > Blattodea > Blattidae > Periplaneta > Periplaneta americana. Next base: position 206,484,120 of record NC_091118.1, on the reverse strand, counting down.
GGTCACTTGCCATCCAGGGAAAGTAGGTCACTTGCCATCCAGGCAAAGTAGGTCACTTGCCATCCAGACAAAGTAGGTCACTTGGCATCCAGGCAAAGTAGGTCACTTGCCATCCAGGGAAAGTAGGTCACTTGCAATCCAGGGAAAGAAGGGAAGGACAAGGACATAAGGAAGAACAAGGGCAAGAGCAAGGCCAAGAGGAAATGGCAGGGGAAAGATGAAGAGCAGGAGCAATTGCAAGAGCAAGAGAATGAGCATGGGCGAGCGCAAGGTGATGAACAGGGGCAAGATCTATAGGAGGGGTAAGGGCAAGAGCAAGAGGAAGGGTAAATGCATGAGCAAGGAGAAGGTGATGGTTAGGCACATACACAAGTAAGCACGGGGGTTAGGCACATTCATGTGTCCGCACGAAGCTTAAGCGCGTGCACTGGTATACACGAAGGTTAGGCACATGCACACGAGTTTAGGCGCGTACACACGAAGGTTAGGAGTGCACACGGGTACGCATGGAGATTAAGCGCTTACACGAGTACACACGAAGTTTTAGCGCGTACACGGATAAGAACGAAGGTTAGGCATATACACTAGTACGCACAAAGGTTAAACACGTACAGAGGTACGCACCAAGGATAGGCACATATACGAATACGCACGACAGTTAAGAGCGTACACGGGTACGCACGATGTTTGGGTCTTGATTTGATTGACTTTCATAAGCAATAGATCGAAACTGATACAATGGCTGACATTGATCTCAAAATGGTGGTAGGCCTGCTGCTATTTAATAAATCTGATATATCTATGCACTAAATGAATGATCCATTTACGTAACGAGACATAATGTAATATAAATTGAGTTCGTGAATATTTTGATTTATAACTTTTGCGGCGTGTCTGTCATTTAACTCAATAGTATTTACGAATTTCGCATGCAAAGTGATATGCTGATTTAACGTTATGAATCTCGGATCTGTAGAGTGTTATGGCATATGTGGCATCATCTGAGATTTAAGGTGGAATTCATAGTCGTCACTTATAAAATGAGTGAACCCTTAAGTAATAAGTGTTTGCTTATAATAAGGGAACCCTTAAGTCAATTCCGAATACATAGACAGCACTTATTTTCACGTAATGAGTGCTCACTTACAGCTGCCGGACATGACGTCATAACAAAAGCTGACTCTCATTGAACTAATCGAAAGCAGCCCTACATGTGGAGTTGCTACAACAACGAGTTATCAATATTATTGTACTGAATAAGTTATATACAGCAATAGTTTCATGATATGTTAAATTCTAGTTACATATTAGTTATAGTTATATTCAGATATCCTACTAATTGGAACCCATGCTCTGTAGTAGTAAATTTCTTAAATAAATAAATTAAGCCTATTAGGCATACTGTATATTGAATTTATTAACATAGTGTTATATTTACTCTGTAATTTGCCAATTATAGCTACATTTTACATTTTGGCTATGATATCTATACTTAACTCTTTTTAATTTATTTTTATTTGGTATTTTTCGTTTAGATCTACATCTGTGTCTTTTATTTAGGTAGTATCTATTTGTTTTTTTTTTTTTCATTTTTAATTTGTAATTACACTCGTATCTTGCATTTGTATCTGTTTTATCTCTTTTTTCATGTTATATGCAATTCTATGTTTTTTTTTTTTTTTTCCAGAGGATTCTCCATGTCTCTAATATACCTTTTTGGGACACGTATATTTTCCTCTTTTCGTTCCACAAACTCCACAAAATCCTCAAAATCATTCTCAGTATCCATTTTGAAAATGAGTGGTCACTTAAGGGTACAGATCAGCTCACTTAAGTAATCACTCATTATGTGAATGAGGGACAACTATGAATTAGAAATGAGTATAAATAACCACTTAAGGGTTCACTCATTTATAAGTGACGACTATGAATTCCGACCTTAGTACTTACATGTTACATACAAGACTATTTATGTAATTTACAAAAATAATCAGTAAAGAATAATCTTCTTCAATACAAATTTTCTTCATTGAGGCGAAGAGTTGCGTGTTGCATGATTAGGAGTAGTATCTATGTCCTTGAGACAAATCTAGGTCCGGCGAAGACTGTCTTGGCTGAAGCTGGACCAACGCAGACATCGGTTGGTGTATCTGCTTTCCTTGCAACAGGGATGGGCCTTCTGGTTTCTTGCACTGGGCCAAGCTCCATCTCGTTCTGGCCTTCTCGTAAAAGTTCTGCTGTCTCCGTGGACATTGTCGGTACGTCTGTAACATACAACCAAGACACAATATAACTTAATTCTATAGTTCACTTTATTTAGTTTCTCTATAACCTGAAATGGACCAATACATGGTTACGCCTTTCTTAATCGCTGAAGAGATTCGGGAGTGAATCGGTAGTGACTCGGGTGCGAATCTACAGTAACACGGCGAGAAAATTTGGAGTGACTCGGGAGTGAAACTGGATTGGTTTGGGAGTGACAGGACCATCCAGGGAAAGTAGGTCACTTGCCATCGAGCGAAAGTAGGTCACTTGCCATCCAGCAAAAGTAGGTCACTTGCCATCCAGCAAAAGTAGGTCACTTGCCATCGGGGGAAAGCAGGTCACTTGCCATCGAGCGAAAGTAGGTCACTTGCCATCCAGCAAAAGTAGATCACTTGCCTGAGAGGGAAAGTAGGTCACTTGCCATCCAGCAAAAGTAGGTCACTTGCCATCCAGCAAAAGTAGGTCACTTGCCATAGAGGGAAAGTCGGTCACTTGGCTCTGAAGCGAATCTCAAGTAACTCGGGTGTGAATCGACAGTAACTTCAGAGTGCGGCGAGAGTGATCTAAGAGTGACTCGGGAGTGAATCGAAGGTGATTTAAGAGCGACTCGGAGTTGATTCGTGTGACTAAGAGTTACTGTGGAGTGAATCGAGTGACCAAAGAGTGACTCGGGAATGAATAGAGAATGTCTGTGTAGTAAATCGAGAATGGCTATGGAGTGAATCTAAAGTGACCTAAATGTGACTCGGGATTGAATGGAGTGACTCGGAAGTGAATCGAGAGTAATCAAAGTGTGACAGGGAAAATATTCATAACTAGAAAATCAAACATTACAAAATGAAGAAAAAAAGAACATCACCCAAAGAGAAACATACCAGATCAAGAACTAGGAAAAGTGAAAAAGAGTAGGGTGAAATAATAAAAAGAAATGGAGTCAATAACCTTTCATAATTTCATCATGCTACATGATTATCTATTCGTGGAACTGCTGACAGTGAGGTTTCAATATTCCTTATAATCGGAAGAGACGTAATCAACTTCAGAGCAACAATTCAAACAGATACTACTGTCACGTGCTTCAGAAATTAGGGGCAAGCGAGCTAATAAAGTAAACTGATATCCCTGTCATAAATAACTACCATTCATTTCCTTCTACGGTAGTTAATAAAAATATGCAATATGGCTGTACAATTTATCACTATCCATTCATTTAGGAACAAAAAGCTCCACCAAAATTCCCGATATTCGTCGATCCTACTGTATTATTATTCACTGCACTTGTTCTCAATTCTTATTAACTACCAAGAACCTCAACACGAAACTCTGTCACATATTCCACAGGAGAATATATCTGTATAAACAAGGAATTAAATATTTATAATCAATACAAAATAATAATTTTAGTTTGCAACATAGCCAAAATTTTGAGCTTTCACTTGGTACCTCAATGAAGTTCTCGCCCAATTTCAAGTCTACATTTCGTTCATTGCAAAGAAAATAAATATCAGAAATGTAAATAGGTGAAAACAGACACTCAAGAAATGCAAACTATTCAAAGTATAGTCCGCTTAATTTTACTATAAATGTAGAAATAATTATGAAATTATTTAGAAAATGAGTAAAAATTACATATTTTTAACAAACTAAAACACAGGAGCTTGCATATGAGACATAGACAATACTATTTCTTAAAAATAGGAAGAAATCTGACATTTATAAAGACGATATGTACTTTGTGGCAAATAAAAAAGAGTGCCAAGAGGAATTCCCTCACAGTCAGGGATGAAATTTTAAAACTGAAGAGAACAAGTATACAAAAAAGTGCAACAGATTTGGTCGAATTTATTCGTGATTATATGTAAACATGCGGGAATGATATAGTGAATAGTGTAGGCATCTAAGCCATTACGTTCTCTTTGTGTAGGGAAAAATTTCTTTTGGAAGGTCAAAATTAATATTTTTTTCAAATTTTCCGGCTCCTACAGCTCCCAAACCTTGGGACTGAGGGTAGTCATTCAGAATGCAGATAGAGAGCGTGGAGATTTATGCGCGGCACTTAACAGATTTATTTCAACTTCACAAACGGTGCAGATATGGTCGCGACAATGCTGGCGGAACAGAAGTTTAAAAGCCTTCGAATTTTGTCCTCGAAATCACTTTGTGTTCGAGATTTCCATTTTAATGCTATCAGTCCGAAGTAAGTCAAGAGGAAATTCAGGAATGCATCCCGTTCCTCGATATATTCATTATTTCAGGGGATTAGAGACTAAAAGGTTTTAGGTAGGTCCGCAGTACGTGTAGTGAGAATAAAGACGATTAGTGCGTCGAATACAGCTCATCGAACTCTATTTTCAGTGAAAAGGACAACTTTCTATCTCCGTCCGTTTGGACGGGAGACGCACGCAAAATTTCAAAAAATGGTCATTTTGCCCTTCCAAAACAGAACTGTCTCTACACAGGGAGAACGGAGCGGTGCACGGGCCCGCCCTTTTAACTGTAGCATCTCCACATCTTCACTAGTAATCACCGCTAAAATCGGGCAAATTCGTAGCACTTTTTTCTAGATTTTTTTTTTTTGTGTACCTAAAATATCTTGGCCACTAATTCCGCAAATAATGGACATAGCGAGGAACGGGATGCGGTCCTGCATTCTCCCTTGACCTACTTCTTACATGATAGCATCAAAAGGGCAATCGGGAACACAAGCTGATATTCGAGAAAAAAATGGGAAGGGTTTAAACCAACCTTCCACCGACACTCTTGCCGCAATAACTCCGCAGTAGGTGTAGTGAGAATAAAGACGATTAGTGCGTCGAATATAGCTCATCGAACTCTATTTTCAGTGAAAAGGACAACTTTCTATCTCCGTCCGTTTGGACGGGAGACGCACGCAAAATTTCAAAAAATGGTCATTTTGCCCTTCCAAAACAGAACTTTCTCTACACAGGGAGAACGGAGCGGTGCACGGGCCCTCCATTTTAACTGTTGCATCCCCACATCTTCACTAGTAATCACCGCTAAAATCGGGCAAATCCGTAGCACTTTTTTCTAGCCTTATTTTTTGGGTACCTAAGATATCTTGGTCTCTAATTCCGGAAATAATGGCCATAGCGAGGAACGGGATGCGGTCCTGTATTCTCCCTTGACCTACTTCTTACACGATAGCATCAAAATGGCAATCGGGAACACAAGCTGATATTCGAGAAAAAAAAAACCACCCTTCCGCCGACACTCTTGCCGCCATAACTCCGCAGTACTTGTAGTGACAATAAAGACGATTAGTGCGTTCAATACAGCTCATCGAACTCTATTTTCAGTGAAAAAGACAACATTATATCTCCGTCCCTTTGGACGGGAGAGGCGCGCAAAATTTCAAAAAATGGTCATTTTGCCCTTCCAAAACAGAACTTTCTCTACACAGGGAGAACGGAGCGGTGCAGGGGCCCGCCCTTTTAACTGTAGCATCCCCACATCTTCACTAGTAATCACCGCTATAATCGGGCAAATCCGTAGCACTTTTTTCTAGCCTTATGTTTTGGGTACATAAAATATTTTGCCCACTAATTCCGCAAATAATGGACATAGCGAGGAACGGGATGCGGTCCTGCATTCTCCCTTGACCTACTTCTTACATGATAGCATCAAAAGGGCAATCGGGAACACAAGCTGATTTTCGAGAAAAAAATGGGAAGGGTTTTAAACCACCCTTCCGCCGACACTTTTGCCGCAATAACTCCGCAGTACGTGTAGTGAGAATAAAGACGATTAGTGCGTCGAATACAGCTCATCGAACTCTATTTTCAGTGAAAAGGACAACTTTCTATCTCCGTCCGTTTGGACGGGAGAGGCACGCAAAATTTCAAAAAATGGTCATTTTGCCCTTCCAAAACAGAACTTTCTCTACACAGGGAGAACGGAGCGGTGCACGGGCCCTCCATTTTAACTGTAGCATCCCCACATCTTCACTAGTAATCACCGCTAAAATCGGGCAAATCCGTAGCACTTTTTTCTAGCCTTATTTTTGGGTACCTAAGATATCTTGGTCTCTAATTCCGGAAATAATGGCCATAGCGAGGAACGGGATGCGGTCCTGTATTCTTCCTTGACCTACTTCTTACACGATAGCATCAAAATGGCAATCGGGAACACAAGCTGATATTCGAGAAAAAAACCACCCTTCCGCCGACGCTTTTGCCGCCATAACTCCGCAGTACTTGTAGTGACAATAAAGACGATTAGTGCGTTGAATACAGCTCATCGAACTCTATTTTCAGTGAAAAGGACAACTTTATATCTCCGTCCGTTTGGACGGGAGAGGCCCGCAAATTTTCAAAAAATGGTCATTTTGCCCTTCCTAAACAGAACTTTCTCTACACAGGGAGAAGGGAGCGGTGCTCGGGCCCGCCCTTTTAAATGTAGTATCCCCACATCTTCACTAGTAATCACCGCTGTAATCGGGCAAATCCGTAGCACTTTTTTCTAGCCTTATGTTTTGGGTACCTAAAATATATTGGCCACTAATTCCGCAAATAATGGACATAGCGAGGAACGGGATGCGGTCCTGCATTCTCCCTTGACCTGCTTCTTACATGATAGCATCAAAAGGGCAATCGGGAACACAAGCTGATTTTCGAGAAAAAAATTGGAAGTGTTTAAACCAACCTTCCGCCGACACTCTTGCCGCAATAACTCCGCAGTACGTGTAGTGAGAATAAAGACGATTAGTGCGTTGAATACAGCTCATCGAACTCTATTTTCAGTGAAAAGAACAACTTTCTATCTCCGTCCGTTTGGACGGGAGAGGCACGCAAAATTTCAAAAAATGGTCATTTTGCCCTTCCAAAATAGAACTTTCTCTACACAAGGAGAACGGAGCGGTGCACTGGCCCGCCCTTTTAGCTGTAGCATCCCCACATCTTCACTAGTAATCACCGGTAAAATCGGGCAAATCCGTAGCACTTTTTTCTAGCCTTATGTTTTGGGTACCTAAAATATTTTGGCCACTAATTCCGCAAATAATGGACATAGCGAGGAACGGGATGCGGTCCTGCATTCTCCCTTGACCTACTTCTTACATGACAGCATCAAAAGGGCAATCGGGAACACAAGCTGATTTTCGAGAAAAAAATGGGAAGGTCCTTCCGCCGACACTCTTGTCGCAATAACTCCGCAGTACCTGTAGAATGAATAAAGATGATTAGTGGGTTGAATACAGCTCATCGAACTCAATTTTCAGTGAAAAGGACAACTTTCTATCTCCGTCCGTTTGGACGGGAGAGGCCCGCAAATTTTCAAAAAATGGTCATTTTGCCCTTCCAAAACAGAACTTTCTCTACACAGGGAGAACGGAGCGGTGCACGGGCCCACCCTTTTAACTGTAGCATCCCCACATCTTCACTAGTAATCACCGCTATATTCGGGCAAATCCGTAGCACTTTTTTCTAGCCTTAAGTTTGGGTACATAAAATATTTTGCCCACAAATTCCGCAAATAATGGACATAGCGAGGAACGGGATGCGGTCCTGCATTCTCCATTGACCTACTTCTTACATGATAGCATCAAAAGGGCAATCGGGAACATAAGCTGATTTTCGAGAAAAAAGTGGAAAGGGTTTAAACCACCCTTCCACCGACACATTTGCCGCAATAACTCCGCAGCACGTGTAGTGAGAATAAAGACGATTAGTGCGTTGAATACAGCTCATCGAACTCTAGTTTCAGTGAAAAGGACAACTTTCTATCTCCGTCCGTTTGGACGGGAGAGGCCCGCAAAATTTCAAAAAATGGTCATTTTGCCCTTCCAAAACAGAACTTTCTCTACACAGGGAGAACGGAGCGGTGCACTGGCCCGCCCTTTTAACTGTAGCATCCCCACATCTTCACTAGTAATCACCGCTAAAATCGGGCAAATCCGTAGCACTTTTTTCTAGCCTTATGTTTTGGGTACCTAAAATATTTTGGCCATTAATTTCGCAAATAATGGACATAGCGAGGAACGGGTTGCGGTCCTGCATTCTCCCTTGACCTACTTCTTACATGATAGCATCAAAAGGGCAATTGAGAACACAAGCTGATTTTCGAGAAAAAATGGAATGGGTTTAAACCACCCTTCCCCCGACACTCTTGCCGCAATAACTCCGCAGTACGTGTAGTGAGAATAAAGACGATAAGTGCGTTGAATACAGCTCATCGAACTCTATTTTCAGTGAAAAGGACAACATTCTATCTCCGTCCGTTTGGACGGGAGAGACCCGCAAAATTTCAAAAAATGGTCATTTTGCCCTTCCTAAACAGAACTTTCTCTACACAGGGAGAAAGGAGCGGTGCACGGGCCCGCCCTTTTAACTGTAGTATCCCCACTTCTTCAATAGTAATCACCGCTAAAATCGGGCAAATCCGTAGCACTTTTTTCTAGACTTATGTTTTGGGTACCTAAAATATTTTGGCCACTAATTCCGCAAATAATGGACATAGCGAGGAACGGGATACGGTCCTGCATTCTCCCTTGACCTACTTCTTACATGACAGCATCAAAAGGGCAATCGGGAACATAAGCTGATTTTCGAGAAAAAAACCTTCCGCCGACACTCTTGCCGCAATAACTCCGCAGTACGTGTAGTGAGAATAAAGACGATAAGTGCGTTGAATACAGCTCATCGAACTCTATTTTCAGTGAAAAGGACAACTTTCTATCTCCGTCCGTTTGGACGGGAGAGACCCGCAAAATTTAAAAAAATGGTCATTTTGCCCTTCCAAAACAGAACTTTCTCTACACAGGGAGAACGGAGCGGTGCACGGGCCATCAATTTTAACTGTAGCATCCCCACATCTTCACTAGTAATCATCGCTAAAATCGGGTAAATCCGCAGCACTTTTTTCTAGCCTTATTTTTTGGGTACCTAAGATATCTTGGTCTCTAATTCCGGAAATAATGGCCATAGCGAGGAACGGGATGCGGTCCTGTATTCTTCCTTGACCTACTTCTTACACGATAGCATCAAAATGGCAATCGGGAACACAAGCTGATTTTCGAGAAAAAAGTGGAGAGGGTTTAAACCACCCTTCCACCGACACTTTTGCCGCAATAACTCCGCAGTACGTGTAGTGAGAATAAAGACGATTAGTGCGTTGAATACAGCTCATCGAACTCTATTTTCAGTGAAAAGGACAACTTTCTATCTCCGTCCGTTTGGACGGGAGAGGCCCGCAAAATTTCAAAAAATGGTCATTTTGCCCTTCCAAAACAGATCTTTCTCTACACAGGGAGAACGGAGCGGTGCACTGGCCCGCCCTTTTAACTGTAGCATCCCCACATCTTCACTAGTAATCAAAGCTAAAATCGGGCAAATCCGTAGCACTTTTTTCTAGCCTTATGTTTTGGGTACCTAAAATATTTTGGCCACTAATTTCGCAAATAATGGACATAGCGAGGAACGGGTTGCGGTCCTGCATTCTCCCTTGACCTACTTCTTACATGATAGCATCAAAAGGGCAATTGAGAAAACAAGTTGATTTTCAAGAAAAAAATGGGAAGGGTTTAAACCACCCTTCCGCCGACTCTCTTGCCGCAATAACTCCGCAGTACGTGTAGTGAGAATAAAGACGATTAGTGCGTTGAATACAGCTCATCGAACTCTATTTTCAGTGAAAAGGACAACTTTATATCTCCGTCCGTTTGGACGGGAGAGGCCCGCAAATTTTCAAAAAATGGTCATTTTGCCCTTCCAAAACAGAACTTTCTCTACACAGGGAGAACGGAGCGGTGCTCGGGCCCGCCCTTTTAAATGTAGTATCCCCACATCTTCACTAGTAATCACCGCTGTAATCGGGCAAATCCGTAGCTCTTTTTTCTAGCCTTATGTTTTGGGTACCTAAAATATTTTGGCCACTAATTCCGCAAATAATGGACATAGCGAGGAACGGGATGCGGTCCTGCATTCTCCCTCGACCTACTTCTTACATGATAGCATCAAAAGGGCAATCGGGAACACAAGCTGATTTTCGAGAAAAAAATGGGAAGGGTTTAAACCACCCTTCCGAAGACACTCTTGCCGCAATAACTCCGCAGTACGTGTAGTGAGAATAAAGACGATTAGTGCGTCGAATATAGCTCATCGAACTCTATTTTCAGTGAAAAGGACAACTTTCTATCTCCGTCCGTTTGGACGGGAGAGGCACGCAAAATTTCAAAAAATGGTCATTTTGCCCTTCCAAAACAGAACTTTCTCTACACAGGGAGAACGGAGCGGTGCACGGGCCCTCCATTTTAACTGTAGCATCCCCACATCTTCACTAGTAATCACCGCTAAAATCGGGCAAATCCGTAGCACTTTTTTCTAGCCTTATTTTTTGGGTACCTAAGATATCTTGGTCTCTAATTCCGGAAATAATGGCCATAGCGAGGAACGGGATGCGGTCCTGTATTCTCCCTTGACCTACTTCTTACACTATAGCATCAAAATGGCAATCGGGAACACAAGCTGATATTCGAGAAAAAAATGGGAAGGGTTTAAACCACCCTTCCGCCGACACTCTTGCCGCCATAACTCCGCGGTACTTGTAGTGACAATAAAGACGATTAGTGCGTTCAATCCAGCTCATCGAACTCAATTTTCAGTGAAAAGGACAACTTTCTATCTCCGTCCGTTTGGACGGGAGACGCACGCAAAATTTCAAAAAATGGTCATTTTGCCCTTCCAAAACAGAACTGTCTCTACACAGGGAGAACGGAGCGGTGCACGGGCCCGCCATTTTAACTGTAGCATCTCCACATCTTCACTAGTAATCACCGCTAAAATCGGGCAAATCCGTAGCACTTTTTTCTAGATTTTTTTTTTTGTGTACCTAAAATATCTTGGCCACTAATTCCGCAAATAATGGACATAGCGAGGAACGGGATGCGGTCCTGCATTCTCCCTTGACCTACTTCTTACATGATAGCATCAAAAGGGCAATCGGGAACACAAGCTGATATTCGAGAAAAAAATGGGAAGGGTTTAAACCAACCTTCCGCCGACACTCTTGCCGCAATAACTCCGCAGTAGGTGTAGTGAGAATAAAGACGATTAGTGCGTCGAATATAGCTCATCGAACTCTATTTTCAGTGAAAAGGACAACTTTCTATCTCCGTCCGTTTGGACGGGAGACGCACGCAAAATTTCAAAAAATGGTCATTTTGCCCTTCCAAAACAGAACTTTCTCTACACAGGGAGAACGGAGCGGTGCACGGGCCCTCCATTTTAACTGTTGCATCCCCACATCTTCACTAGTAATCACCGCTAAAATCGGGCAAATCCGTAGCACTTTTTTCTAGCCTTATTTTTTGGGTACCTAAGATATCTTGGTCTCTAATTCCGGAAATAATGGCCATAGCGAGGAACGGGATGCGGTCCTGTATTCTCCCTTGACCTACTTCTTACACGATAGCATCAAAATGGCAATCGGGAACACAAGCTGATATTCGAGAAAAAAAAACCACCCTTCCGCCGACACTCTTGCCGCCATAACTCCGCAGTACTTGTAGTGACAATAAAGGCGATTAGTGCGTTCAATACAGCTCATCGAACTCTATTTTCAGTGAAAAAGACAACATTATATCTCCGTCCGTTTGGACGGGAGAGGCGCGCAAAATTTCAAAAAATGGTCATTTTGCCCTTCCAAAACAGAACTTTCTCTACACAGGGAGAACGGAGCGGTGCACGGGCCCGCCCTTTTAACTGTAGCATCTCCACATCTTCACTAGTAATCACCGCTATAATCGGGCAAATCCGTAGCACTTTTTTCTAGCCTTATGTTTTGGGTACATAAAATATTTTGCCCACTAATTCCGCAAATAATGGACATAGCGAGGAACGGGATGCGGTCCTGCATTCTCCCTTGACCTACTTCTTACATGACAGCATCAAAAGGGCAATCGGGAACACAAGCTGATTTTCGAGAAAAAAATGGGAAGGTCCTTCCGCCGACACTCTTGTCGCAATAACTCCGCAGTAGGTGTAGAATGAATAAAGATGATTAGTGGGTTGAATACAGCTCATCGAACTCAATTTTCAGTGAAAAGGACAACTTTCTATCTCCGTCCGTTTGGACGGGAGAGGCCCGCAAAATTTCAAAAAATGGTCATTTTGCCCTTCCAAAACAGAACTTTCTCTACACAGGGAGAACGGAGCGGTGCACTGGCCCGCCCTTTTAACTGTAGCATCCCCACATCTTCACTAGTGATCACCGCTATAATCGGGCAAATCCGTAGCACTTTTTTCCAGCCTTATGTTTTGGGTACATAAAATATTTTGCCCACTAATTCCGCAAATAATGGACATAGCGAGGAACGGGATGCGGTCCTGCATTCTCCCTTGACTTACTTCTCACATGATAGCATCAAAAGGGCAATCGGGAACACAAGTTGATTTTCGAGAAAAAAGTGGAAAAGGTTTAAACCACCCTTCCACCGACACTTTTGCCGCAATAGCTCCGCAGTACGTGTAGTGAAAATAAAGACGATAAGTGCGTTGAATACAGCTCATCGAACTCTATTTTCAGTGAAAAGGACAACTTTCTATCTCCGTCCGTTTGGACGGGAGAGACCCGCAAAATTTCAAAAAATGGTCATTTTGCCCTTCCATAACAGAACTCTCTCTACACAGGGAGAACGGAGCGGTGCACGGGCCCGCCTTTTAACTGTAGCATCTCCACATCTTCACTAGTAATCACCGCTAAAATCGGGCAAATCCGTAGCACTTTTTTTTTTTTGTGTACCTAAAATATTTTGGCCACTAATTCCGCAAATAATGGACGTAGCGAGGAACGGGTTGCGGTCCTGCATTCTCCCTTGACCTACTTCTTACATGATAGCATCAAAAGGGCAATCGGGAACACAAGCTGATTTTCGAGAAAAAAGTGGAAAGGGTTTAAACCACCCTTCCACCGACACTCTTGCCGCAATAACTCCGCAGTACGTGTAGTGAGAAAAAAGACGATTAGTGCGTCGAATATAGCTCATCGAACTCTATTTTCAGTGAAAAGGACAACTTTCTATCTCCGTCCGTTTGGACGGGAGAGGCCCGCAAAATTTCAAAAAATGGTCATTTTGCCCTTCCAAAACAGAACTTTCTCTACACAGGGAGAACGGAGCGGTGCACGGGCCCTCCATTTTAACTGTAGCATCCCCACATCTTCACTAGTAATCACCGCTAAAATCGGGCAAATCCGTAGCACTTTTTTCTAGCCTTATTTTTTGGGTACCTAAGATATCTTGGTCTCTAATTCCGGAAATAATGGCCATAGCGAGGAACGGGATGCGGTCCTGTATTCTCCCTTGACCTACTTCTTACACGATAGCATCAAAATGGCAATCGGGAACACAAGCTGATATTAGAGAAAAAAATGGGAAGGGTTTAAACCACCCTTCCGCCGACACTCTTGCCGCAATAACTCCGCAGTACGTGTAGTGAGAATAAAGACGATAAGTGCGTTGAATACAGCTCATCGAACTCTATTTTCAGTGAAAAGGACAACTTTCTATCTCCGTCCGTTTGGACGGCAGAGACCCGCAAAATTTCAAAAAATGGTCGTTTTGCCCTTCCAAAACAGATCTTTCTCTACACATGGAGAAAGGAGCGGTGCACGGGCCCGCCCTTTTAACTGTAGTATCCCCACTTCTTCACTAGTAATCAAAGCTAAAATCGGGCAAATCCGTAGCACTTTTTTCTAGCCTTATGTTTTGGGTACCTAAAATATTTTGGCCACTAATTCCGCAAATAATGGACATAGCGAGGAACGGGATGCGGTCCTGCATTCTCCCTTGACCTACTTCTTACATGACAGCATCAAAAGGGCAATCGGGAACACAAGCTGATTTTCGAGAAAAAAATTGGAAGGTAAACCAACCTTCCGCCGACACTCTTGCCGCAATAACTCCGCAGTACGTGTAGTGAGAATAAAGACGATTAGTGCGTTGAATACAGCTCATCGAACTCTATTTTCAGTGAAAAGGACAACTTTCTATCTCCGTCCGTTTGGACGGGAGACGCACGCAAAATTTCAAAAAATGGTCATTTTGCCCTTCCAAAACAGAACTTTCTCTACACAGGGAGAACGGAGCGGTGCACGGGCCCGCCCTTTTAACTGTAGCATCCCCACATCTTCACTAGTGATCACCGCTATAATCGGGCAAATCCGTAGCACTTTTTTCTAGCCTTATGTTTTGGGTACATAAAATATTTTGCCCACTAATTCCGCAAATAATGGACATAGCGAGGAACGGGATGCGGTCCTGCATTCTCCCTTGACCTACTTCTTACATGATAGCATCAAAAGGGCAATCGGGAACACAAGCTGATTTTCGAGAAAAAATGGGAAGGGTTTTAAACAACCCTTCCGCCGACACTTTTGCCGCAATAACTCCGCAGTACGTGTAGTGAGAATAAAGACGATTAGTGCGTCGAATACAGCTCATCGAACTCTATTTTCAGTGAAAAGGACAACTTTCTATCTCCGTCCGTTTGGACGGGAGAGGCACGCAAAATTTCAAAAAATGGTCATTTTGCCCTTCCAAAACAGAACTTTCTCTACACAGGGAGAACGGAGCGGTGCACGGGCCCTCCATTTTAACTGTAGCATCCCCACATCTTCACTAGTAATCACCGCTAAAATCGGGCAAATTCGTAGCACTTTTTTCTAGCCTTATTTTTGGGTACCTAAGATATCTTGGTCTCTAATTCCGGAAATAATGGCCATAGCGAGGAACGGGATGCGGTCCTGTATTCTTCCTTGACCTACTTCTTACACGATAGCATCAAAATGGCAATCGGGAACACAAGCTGATATTCGAGAAAAAAATGGGAAGGGTTTAAACCACCCTTCCGCCGACGCTTTTGCCGCCATAACTCCGCAGTACTTGTAGTGACAATAAAGACGATTAGTGCGTTGAATACAGCTCATCGAACTCTATTTTCAGTGAAAAGGACAACTTTATATCTCCGTCCGTTTGGACGGGAGAGGCCCGCAAATTTTCAAAAAATGGTCATTTTGCCCTTCCAAAACAGAACTTTCTCTACACAGGGAGAACGGAGCGGTGCTCGGGCCCGCCCTTTTAAATGTAGTATCCCCACATCTTCACTAGTAATCACCACTGTAATCGGGCAAATCCGTAGCACTTTTTTCTAGCCTTATGTTTTGGGTACCTAAAATATTTTGGCCACTAATTCCGCAAATAATGGACATAGCGAGGAACGGGATGCGGTCCTGCATTCTCCCTTGACCTGCTTCTTACATGATAGCATCAAAAGGGCAATCGGGAACACAAGCTGATTTTCGAGAAAAAAGTGGAAAGGGTTTAAACCACCCTTCCACCGACACATTTGCCGCAATAACTCCGCAGTACGTGTAGGTTGAATAAAGACAATTAGTGCGTTGAATACAGCTCATCGAACTCTATTTTCAGTGAAAAGGACAACTTTCTATCTCCGTCCGTTTGGACGGGAGAGGCCCGCAAAATTTCAAAAAATGGTCATTTTGCCCTTCCAAAACAGAACTTTCTCTACACAGGGAGAACGGAGCGGTGCACTGGCCCGCCCTTTTAACTGTAGCATCCCCACATCTTCACTAGTAAACACCGGTAAAATCGGGCAAATCCGTAGCACTTTTTTCTAGCCTTATGTTTTGGGTACCTAAAATATTTTGGCCATTAATTCCGCAAATAATGGACATAGCGAGGAACGGGATGCGGTCCTGCATTCTCCCTTGACCTACTTCTTACATGACAGCATCAAAAGGGCAATCGGGAACACAAGCTGATTTTCGAGAAAAAAATGGGAAGGTCCTTCCGCCGACACTCTTGTCGCAATAACTCCGCAGTACGTGTAGAATGAATAAAGATGATTAGTGGGTTGAATACAGCTCATCGAACTCTATTTTCAGTGAAAAGGACAACTTTCTATCTCCGTCAGTTTGGACGGGAGAGGTCCGCAATATTTCAAAAAATGGTCATTTTGCCCTTCCAAAACAAAACTTTCTCTACACAGGGAGAACGGGGCGGTGCACGGGCCCGCCCTTTTAACTGTAGCATCTCCACATCTTCACTAGTAATCACCGCTAAAATCGGGCAAATCCGTAGCACTTTTTTCTAGATTTTTTTTTGTGTACCTAAAATATTTTGGCCACTAATTCCGCAAATAATGGACATAGCGAGGAACGGGATGCGGTCCTGCATTCTCCCTTGACCTACTTCTTACATGATAGCATCAAAAGGGCAATCGGGAACAAAAGCTGATTTTCACCCTTCCGAAGACACTCTTGCCGCAATAACTCCGCAGTACGTGTAGTGAGAATAAAGACGATTAGTGCGTCGAATATAGCTCATCGAACTCTATTTTCAGTGAAAAGGACAACTTTCTATCTCCGTCCGTTTGGACGGGAGAGGCACGCAAAATTTAAAAAAATGGTCATTTTGCCCTTCCAAAACAGAACTTTCTCTACACAGGGAGAACGGAGCGGTGCACGGGACCTCCATTTTAACTGTAGCATCCCCACATCTTCACTAGTAATCACCGCTAAAATCGGGCAAATCCGTAGCACTTTTTTCTAGCCTTATTTTTTGGGTACCTAAGATATCTTGGTCTCTAATTCCGGAAATAATGGCCATAGCGAGGAACGGGATGCGGTCCTGTATTCTCCCTTGACCTACTTCTTACACGATAGCAGCAAAATGGCAATCGGGAACACAAGCTGATATTCGAGATAAAAATGGGAAGGGTTTAAACCACCCTTCCGCCGACACTCTTGCCGCCATAACTCCGCGGTACTTGTAGTGAAAATAAAGACGATTAGTGCGTTCAATACAGCTCATCGAACTCAATTTTCAGTGAAAAGGACAACTTTATATCTCCGTCCGTTTGGACGGGAGAGGCCCGCAAATTTTCAAAAAATGGTCATTTTGCCCTTCCAAAACAGAACTTTCTCTACACAGGGAGAACGGAGCGGTGCACGGGCCCACCCTTTTAACTGTAGCATCCCCACATCTTCACTAGTAATCACCGCTATAATCGGGCAAATCCGTAGCACTTTTTTCTAGCCTTAAGTTTGGGTACATAAAATATTTTGCCCACTAATTCCGCAAATAATGGACATAGCGAGGAACGGGATGCGGTCCTGCATTCTCCCTTGACCTACTTCTTACATGATAGCATCAAAAGGGCAATCGGGAACATAAGCTGATTTTCGAGAAAAAAGTGGAAAGGGTTTAAACCACCCTTCCACCGACACATTTGCCGCAATAACTCCGCAGTACGTGTAGTGAGAATAAAGACGATTAGTGCGTTGAATAGAGCTCATCGAACTCTAGTTTCAGTGAAAAGGACAACTTTCTATCTCCGTCCGTTTGGACGGGAGAGGCCCGCAAAATTTCAAAAAATGGTCATTTTGCCCTTCCAAAACAGAACTTTCTCTACACAGGGAGAACGGAGCGGTGCACTGGCCCGCCCTTTTAACTGTAGCATCCCCACATCTTCACTAGTAATCACCGCTAAAATCGGGCAAATCCGTAGCACTTTTTTCTAGCCTTATGTTTTGGGTACCTAAAATATTTTGGCCACTAATTCCGCAAATAATGGACATAGCGAGGAACGGGATACTGTCCTGCATTCTCCCTTGACCTACTTCTTACATGACAGCATCAAAAGGGCAATCGGGAACATAAGCTGATTTTCGAGAAAAAAATTGGAAGGGTTTAAACCAACCTTCCGCCGACACTCTTGCCGCAATAACTCCGCAGTACGTGTAGTGAGAATAAAGACGATTAGTGCGTTGAATATAGCTCATCGAACTCTATTTTCAGTGAAAAGGACAACTTTCTATCTCCGTCCGTTTGGACGGGAGAGGCACGCAAAATTTAAAAAAATGGTCATTTTGCCCTTCCAAAACAGAACTTTCTCTACACAGGGAGAACGGAGCGGTGCACGGGCCCGCCCTTTTAACTGTAGCATCCCCACATCTTCACTAGTGATCACCGCTATAATCGGGCAAATCCGTAGCACTTTTTTCCAGCCTTATGTTTTGGGTACATAAAATATTTTGCCCACTAATTCCGCAAATAATGGACATAGCGAGGAACGGGATGCGGTCCTGCATTCTCCCTTGACTTACTTCTCACATGATAGCATCAAAAGGGCAATCGGGAACACAAGTTGATTTTCGAGAAAAAAGTGGAAAAGGTTTAAACCACCCTTCCACCGACACTTTTGCAGCAATAGCTCCGCAGTACGTGTAGTGAAAATAAAGACGATTAGTGCGTTGAATACAGCTCATCGAACTCTATTTTCAGTGAAAAGGACAACTTTCTATCTCCGTCCGTTTGGACGGGAGAGGCCCGCAAAATTTCAAAAAATGGTCATTTTGCCCTTCCATAACAGAACTGTCTCTACACAGGGAGAACGGAGCGGTGCACGGGCCCGCCCTTTTAACTGTAGCATCTCCACATCTTCACTAGTAATCACCGCTAAAACCGGGCAAATCCGTAGCACTTTTTTTTTTTGTGTACCTAAAATATTTTGGCCACTAATTCCGCAAATAATGGACATAGCGAGGAACGGGATGCGGTCCTGCATTCTCCGTTGACCTACTTCTTACATGATAGCATCAAAAGGGCAATCGGGAACACAAGCTGATTTTCGAGAAAAAAGTGGAAAGGTTTTAAACCACCCTTCCACCGACACTCTTGCCGCAATAACTCCGCAGTACGTGTAGTGAGAAAAAAGACGATTAGTGCGTCTAATATAGCTCATCGAACTCTATTTTCAGTGAAAAGGACAACTTTCTATCTCCGTCCGTTTGGACGGGAGACGCACGCAAAATTTCAAAAAATGGTCATTTTGCCCTTCCAAAACAGAACTTTCTCTACACAGGGAGATCGGAGCGGTGCACGGGCCCTCAATTTTAAATGTAGCATCCCCACATCTTCACTAGTAATCACCGCTAAAATTGGGTAAATCCGCAGCACTTTTTTCTAGCCTTATTTTTTGGGTACCTAAGATATCTTGGTCTCTAATTCCGGAAATAATGGCCATAGCGAGGAACGGGATGCGGTCCTGCATTCTTCCTTGACCTACTTCTTACACGATAGCATCAAAATGGCAATCGGGAACAGAAGCTGATTTTCGAGAAAAAAGTGGAAAGGGTAACCACCCTTCCACCGACACTTTTGCCGCAATAACTCCGCAGTACGTGTAGTGAGAATAAAGACGATTAGTGCGTTGAATACAGCTCATCGAACTCTATTTTCAGTGAAAAGGACAACTTTCTATCTCCGTCCGTTTGGACGGGAGAGGCCCGCAAAATTTCAAAAAATGGTCATTTTGTCCTTCCAAAACAGAACTTTCTCTACACAGGGAGAACGGAGCGGTGCACTGGCCCGCCCTTTTAACTGTAGCATCCCCACATCTTCACTAGTAATCACCGCTAAAATCGGGCAAATCCGTAGCACTTTTTTCTAGCCTCAAGTTTTGGGTACCTAAAATATTTTGGCCACTAATTTCGCAAATAATGGACATAGCGAGGAACGAGTTGCGGTCCTGCATTCTCCCTTGACCTACTTCTTACATGATAGCATCAAAAGGGCAATTGAGAACACAAGCTGATTTTCGAGAAAAAAATGGGAAGGGTTTAAACCACCCTTCCGCCGACACTCTTGCCGCAATAACTCCTCAGTACGTGTAGTGAGAATAAAGACGATAAGTGCGTTGAATACAGCTCATCGAACTCTATTTTCAGTGAAAAGGACAACTTTCTATCTCCGTCCGTTTGGACGGGAGAGACCCGCAAAATTTAAAAAAATGGTCAATTTGCCCTTCCAAAAAAGAACTTTCTCTACACAGGGAGAAAGGAGCGGTGCACGGGCCCGCCTTTTTAACTGTAGTATCCCCACTTCTTCACTAGTAATCAAAGCTAAAATCGGGCAAATCCGTAGCACTTTCTTCTAGCCTTATGTTTTGGGTACCTAAAATATTTTGGCCACTAATTTCGCAAATAATGGACATAGCGAGGAACGGGTTGCGGTCCTGCATTCTCCCTTGACCTACTTCTTACATGATAGCATCAAAAGGGCAATTGAGAAAACAAGATGATTTTCAAGAAAAAAATGGGAAGGGTTTAAACCACCCTTCCGCCGACACTCTTGCCGCAATAACTCCGCAGTACGTGTAGTGAGAATAAAGACGATTAGTGCGTTGAATACAGCTCATCGTACTCTATTTTCAGTGAAAAGGACAACTTTCTATCTCCGTCCGTTTGGACGGGAGAGGCCCGCATATTTTCAAAAAATGGTCATTTTGCCCTTCCAAAACAGAACTTTCTCTACACAGAGAGAACGGAGCGGTGCAGGGGCCCGCCCTTTTAACTGTAGCATCCCCACATCTTCACTAGTAATCACCGCTAAAATCGGGCAAATCAGTAGCACTTTTTTCTAGCCTTATTTTTTGTGTACTAAAATATTTTGGCCACTAATTCCGCAAATAATGGACATTGCGAGGAACGGGATGCGGTCCTGCATTCTCCCTTGACCTACTTGTTACATGATAGCATCAAAAGGGCAATCGGGAACACAAGCTGATTTTCGAGAAAAAAGTGGGAAGGTCCTTGCGGCGACACACTTGCCGCAATAACTCCACAGTACGTGTAGTGAGAATAACGACGATTAGTGCGTTGAATACAGCTCATCGAACTCTATTTTCAGTGAAAAGGACAACTTTCTATCTCCGTCTGTTTGGACGGGAGAGGCCCGCAAAATTTAAAAAAATGGTCATTTTGCCCTTCCAAAACAGAACATTCTCTACACAGGGAGAACGGAGCGGTGCACGGGCCCGCCCTATTAAATGTAGCATCCCCACATCCTCACTAGTAATCACCGCTAAAATCGGGCAAATCCGTAGCACTTTTTTCTAGCCTTATGTTTTGGGTACCTAAAATATTTTGGCACTAATTTCGCAAATTATGGACATAGCGAGGAACGGGTTGCGGTCCTGCATTCTCCCTTGACCTACTTCTTACATGATAGCATCAAAAAGGCAATTGAGAACACAAGCTGATTTTCGAGAAAAAAATGGGAACCACCCTTCCGCCGACACTCTTGCCGCAATAACTCCGCAGTACGTGTAGTGAGAATAAAGACGATTAGTGCGTTGAATACAGCTCATCGAACTCTATTTTCAGTGAAAAGGACAACTTTCTATCTCCGTCCGTTTGGACGGGAGAGACCCGCAAAATTTCAAAAAATGGTCATTTTGCCCTTCCAAAACAGAACTTTCTCTACACAGGGAGAAAGGAGCGGTGCACGGGCCCGCCCTTTTAACTGTAGTATCCCCACTTCTTTACTAGTAATCACCGCTAAAATCGGGCAAATCCGTAGCACTTTTTTCTAGCCTTATGTTTTGGGTACCTAAAATATTTTGGCCACTAATTCCGCAAATAATGGACATAGCGAGGAACGGGATGCGGTCCTGCATTCTCCCTTGACCTACTTCTTACATGACAGCATCAAAAGGGCAATCGGGAACATAAGCTGATTTTCGAGAAAAAAATTGGAAGGGTTTAAACCAACCTTCCGCCGACACTCTTGCCGCAATAACTCCGCAGTACGTGTAGTGAGAATAAAGACGATTAGTGCGTTGAATATAGCTCATCGAACTCTATTTTCAGTGAAAAGGACAACTTTCTATCTCCGTCCGTTTGGACGGGAGAGGCACGCAAAATTTAAAAAAATGGTCATTTTGCCCTTCCAAAACAGAACTTTCTCTACACAGGGAGAACGGAGCGGTGCACGGGACCTCCATTTTAACTGTAGCATCCCCACATCTTCACTAGTAATCACCGCTAAAATCGGGCAAATCCGTAGCACTTTTTTCTAGCCTTATTTTTTGGGTACCTAAGATATCTTGGTCTCTAATTCCGGAAATAATGGCCATAGCGAGGAACGGGATGCGGTCCTGTATTCTCCCTTGACCTACTTCTTACACGATAGCATCAAAATGGCAATCGGGAACACAAGCTGATATTCGAGATAAAAATGGGAAGGGTTTAAACCACCCTTCCGCCGACACTCTTGCCGCCATAACTCCGCGGTACTTGTAGTGACAATAAAGACGATTAGTGCGTTCAATACAGCTCATCGAACTCAATTTTCAGTGAAAAGGACAACTGTATATCTCCGTCCGTTTGGACGGGAGAGGCCCGCAAATTTTCAAAAAATGGTCATTTTGCCCTTCCAAAACAGAACTTTCTCTACACAGGGAGAACGGAGCGGTGCACGGGCCCACCCTTTTAACTGTAGCATCCCCACATCTTCACTAGTAATCACCGCTATAATCGGGCAAATCCGTAGCACTTTTTTCTAGCCTTAAGTTTGGGTACATAAAATATTTTGCCCACTAATTCCGCAAATAATGGACATAGCGAGGAACGGGATGCGGTCCTGCATTCTCCCTTGACCTACTTCTTACATGATAGCATCAAAAGGGCAATCGGGAACATAAGCTGATTTTCGAGAAAAAAGTGGAAAGGGTTTAAACCACCCTTCCACCGACACATTTGCCGCAATAACTCCGCAGTACGTGTAGTGAGAATAAAGACGATTAGTGCGTTGAATAGAGCTCATCGAACTCTAGTTTCAGTGAAAAGGACAACTTTCTATCTCCGTCCGTTTGGACGGGAGAGGCCCGCAAAATTTCAAAAAATGGTCATTTTGCCCTTCCAAAACAGAACTTTCTCTACACAGGGAGAACGGAGCGGTGCACTGGCCCGCCCTTTTAACTGTAGCATCCCCACATCTTCACTAGTAATCACCGCTAAAATCGGGCAAATCCGTAGCACTTTTTTCTAGCCTTATGTTTTGGGTACCTAAAATATTTTGGCCACTAATTCCGCAAATAATGGACATAGCGAGGAACGGGATACTGTCCTGCATTCTCCCTTGACCTACTTCTTACATGACAGCATCAAAAGGGCAATCGGGAACAAAAGCTGATTTTCGAGAAAAAAATTGGAAGGGTTTAAACCAACCTTCCGCCGACACTCTTGCCGCAATAACTCCGCAGTACGTGTAGTGAGAATAAAGACGATTAGTGCGTTGAATATAGCTCATCGAACTCTATTTTCAGTGAAAAGGACAACTTTCTATCTCCGTCCGTTTGGACGGGAGGGGCACGCAAAATTTAAAAAAATGGTCATTTTGCCCTTCCAAAACAGAACTTTCTCTACACAGGGAGAACGGAGCGGTGCACGGGCCCGCCCTTTTAACTGTAGCATCCCCACATCTTCACTAGTGATCACCGCTATAATCGGGCAAATCCGTAGCACTTTTTTCCAGCCTTATGTTTTGGGTACATAAAATATTTTGCCCACTAATTCCGCAAATAATGGACATAGCGAGGAACGGGATGCGGTCCTGCATTCTCCCTTGACTTACTTCTCACATGATAGCATCAAAAGGGCAATCGGGAACACAAGTTGATTTTCGAGAAAAAAGTGGAAAAGGTTTAAACCACCCTTCCACCGACACTTTTGCAGCAATAGCTCCGCAGTACGTGTAGTGAAAATAAAGACGATTAGTGCGTTGAATACAGCTCATCGAACTCTATTTTCAGTGAAAAGGACAACTTTCTATCTCCGTCCGTTTGGACGGGAGAGGCCCGCAAAATTTCAAAAAATGGTCATTTTGCCCTTCCATAACAGAACTGTCTCTACACAGGGAGAACGGAGCGGTGCACGGGCCCGCCCTTTTAACTGTAGCATCTCCACATCTTCACTAGTAATCACCGCTAAAACCGGGCAAATCCGTAGCACTTTTTTTTTTTTGTGTACCTAAAATATTTTGGCCACTAATTCCGCAAATAATGGACATAGCGAGGAACGGGATGCGGTCCTGCATTCTCCGTTGACCTACTTCTTACATGATAGCATCAAAAGGGCAATCGGGAACACAAGCTGATTTTCGAGAAAAAAGTGGAAAGGGTTTAAACCACCCTTCCACCGACACTCTTGCCGCAATAACTCCGCAGTACGTGTAGTGAGAAAAAAGACGATTAGTGCGTCGAATATAGCTCATCGAACTCTATTTTCAGTGAAAAGGACAACTTTCTAACTCCGTCCGTTTGGACGGGAGACGCACGCAAAATTTCAAAAAATGGTCATTTTGCCCTTCCAAAACAGAACTTTCTCTACACAGGGAGATCGGAGCGGTGCACGGGCCCTCAATTTTAAATGTAGCATCCCCACATCTTCACTAGTAATCACCGCTAAAATTGGGTAAATCCGCAGCACTTTTTTCTAGCCTTATTTTTTGGGTACCTAAGATATCTTGGTCTCTAATTCCGGAAATAATGGCCATAGCGAGGAACGGGATGCGGTCCTGCATTCTTCCTTGACCTACTTCTTACACGATAGCATCAAAATGGCAATCGGGAACAGAAGCTGATTTTCGAGAAAAAAGTGGAAAGGGTAACCACCCTTCCACCGACACTTTTGCCGCAATAACTCCGCAGTACGTGTAGTGAGAATAAAGACGATTAGTGCGTTGAATACAGCTCATCGAACTCTATTTTCAGTGAAAAGGACAACTTTCTATCTCCGTCCGTTTGGACGGGAGAGGCCCGCAAAATTTCAAAAAATGGTCATTTTGCCCTTCCAAAACAGAACTTTCTCTACACAGGGAGAACGGAGCGGTGCACTGGCCCGCCCTTTTAACTGTAGCATCCCCACATCTTCACTAGTAATCACCGCTAAAATCGGGCAAATCCGTAGCACTTTTTTCTAGCCTCAAGTTTTGGGTACCTAAAATATTTTGGCCACTAATTTCGCAAATAATGGACATAGCGAGGAACGAGTTGCGGTCCTGCATTCTCCCTTGACCTACTTCTTACATGATAGCATCAAAAGGGCAATTGAGAACACAAGCTGATTTTCGAGAAAAAAATGGGAAGGGTTTAAACCACCCTTCCGCCGACACTCTTGCCGCAATAACTCCGCAGTACGTGTAGTGAGAATAAAGACGATAAGTGCGTTGAATACAGCTCATCGAACTCTATTTTCAGTGAAAAGGACAACTTTCTATCTCCGTCCGTTTGGACGGGAGAGACCCGCAAAATTTAAAAAAATGGTCAATTTGCCCTTCCAAAACAGAACTTTCTCTACACAGGGAGAAAGGAGCGGTGCACGGGCCCGCCTTTTTAACTGTAGTATCCCCACTTCTTCACTAGTAATCAAAGCTAAAATCGGGCAAATCCGTAGCACTTTTTTCTAGCCTTATGTTTTGGGTACCTAAAATATTTTGGGCCACTAATTTCGCAAATAATGGACATAGCGAGGAACGGGTTGCGGTCCTGAATTCTCCCTTGACCTACTTCTTACATGATAGCATCAAAAGGGCAATTGAGAAAACAAGATGATTTTCAAGAAAAAAATGGGAAGGGTTTAAACCACCCTTCCGCCGACACTCTTGCCGCAATAACTCCGCAGTACGTGTAGTGAGAATAAAGACGATTAGTGCGTTGAATACAGCTCATCGTACTCTATTTTCAGTGAAAAGGACAACTTTCTATCTCCGTCCGTTTGGACGGGAGAGGCCCGCATATTTTCAAAAAATGGTCATTTTGCCCTTCCAAAACAGAACTTTCTCTACACAGAGAGAACGGAGCGGTGCAGGGGCCCGCCCTTTTAACTGTAGCATCCCCACATCTTCACTAGTAATCACCGCTAAAATCGGGCAAATCAGTAGCACTTTTTTCTAGCCTTATTTTTTGTGTACTAAAATATTTTGGCCACTAATTCCGCAAATAATGGACATTGCGAGGAACGGGATGCGGTCCTGCATTCTCCCTTGACCTACTTGTTACATGATAGCATCAAAAGGGCAATCGGGAACACAAGCTGATTTTCGAGAAAAAAGTGGGAAGGTCCTTGCGCCGACACACTTGCCGCAATAACTCCACAGTACGTGTAGTGAGAATAACGACGATTAGTGCGTTGAATACAGCTCATCGAACTCTATTTTCAGTGAAAAGGACAACTTTCTATCTCCGTCTGTTTGGACGGGAGAGGCCCGCAAAATTTAAAAAAATGGTCATTTTGCCCTTCCAAAACAGAACATTCTCTACACAGGGAGAACGGAGCGGTGCACGGGCCCGCCCTATTAAATGTAGCATCCCCACATCCTCACTAGTAATCACCGCTAAAATCGGGCAAATCCGTAGCACTTTTTTCTAGCCTTATGTTTTGGGTACCTAAAATATTTTGGCACTAATTTCGCAAATTATGGACATAGCGAGGAACGGGTTGCGGTCCTGCATTCTCCCTTGACCTACTTCTTACGTGATAGCATCAAAAAGGCAATTGAGAACACAAGCTGATTTTCGAGAAAAAAATGGGAACCACCCTTCCGCCGACACTCTTGCCGCAATAACTCCGCAGTACGTGTAGTGAGAATAAAGACGATTAGTGCGTTGAATACAGCTCATCGAACTCTATTTTCAGTGAAAAGGACAACTTTCTATCTCCGTCTGTTTGGACGGGAGAGACCCGCAAAATTTCAAAAAATGGTCATTTTGCCCTTCCAAAACAGAACTTTCTCTACACAGGGAGAAAGGAGCGGTGCACGGGCCCGCCCTTTTAACTGTAGTATCCCCACTTCTTTACTAGTAATCACCGCTAAAATCGGGCAAATCCGTAGCACTTTTTTCTAGCCTTATGTTTTGGGTACCTAAAATATTTTGGCCACTAATTCCGCAAATAATGGACATAGCGAGGAACGGGATGCGGTCCTGCATTCTCCCTTGACCTACTTCTTACATGACAGCATCAAAAGGGCAATCGGGAACATAAGCTGATTTTCGAGAAAAAAATTGGAAGGGTTTAAACCAACCTTCCGCCGACACTCTTCCCGCAATAACTCCGCAGTACGTGTAGTGAGAATAAAGACGATTAGTGCGTTGAATATAGCTCATCGAACTCTATTTTCAGTGAAAAGGACAACTTTCTATCTCCGTCCGTTTGGACGGGAGTGGCACGCAAAATTTAAAAAAATGGTCATTTTGCCCTTCCAAAACAGAACTTTCTCTACACAGGGAGAACGGAGCGGTGCACGGGCCCGCCCTTTTAACTGTAGCATCCCCACATCTTCACTAGTGATCACCGCTATAATCGGGCAAATCCGTAGCACTTTTTTCCAGCCTTATGTTTTGGGTACATAAAATATTTTGCCCACTAATTCCGCAAATAATGGACATAGCGAGGAACGGGATGCGGTCCTGCATTCTCCCTTGACTTACTTCTCACATGATAGCATCAAAAGGGCAATCGGGAACACAAGTTGATTTTCGAGAAAAAAGTGGAAAAGGTTTAAACCACGCTTCCACCGACACTTTTGCAGCAATAGCTCCGCAGTACGTGTAGTGAAAATAAAGACGATTAGTGCGTTGAATACAGCTCATCGAACTCTATTTTCAGTGAAAAGGACAACTTTCTATCTCTGTCCGTTTGGACGGGAGAGGCCCGCAAAATTTCAAAAAATGGTCATTTTGCCCTTCCATAACAGAACTGTCTCTACACAGGGAGAACGGAGCGGTGCACGGGCCCGCCCTTTTAACTGTAGCATCTCCACATCTTCACTAGTAATCACCGCTAAAATCGGGCAAATCCGAAGCACTTTTTTTTTTTTTTTTTGTACCTAAAATATTTTGGCCACTAATTCCGCAAATAATGGACATAGCGAGGAACGGGATGCGGTCCTGCATTCTCCGTTGACCTACTTCTTACATGATAGCATCAAAAGGGCAATCGGGAACACAAGCTGATTTTCCACCGACACTCTTGCCGCAATAACTCCGCAGTACGTGTAGTGAGAAAAAAGACGATTAGTGCGTCGAATATAGCTCATCGAACTCTATTTTCAGTGAAAAGGACAACTTTCTATCTCCGTCCGTTTGGACGGGAGACGCACGCAAAATTTCAAAAAATGGTCATTTTGCCCTTCCAAAACAGAACTTTCTCTACACAGGGAGAACGGAGCGGTGCACGGGCCCTCAATTTTAACTGTAGCATCCCCACATCTTCACTAGTAATCACCGCTAAAATCGGGTAAATCCGCAGCACTTTTTTCTAGCCTTATTTTTTGGGTACCTAAGATATCTTGGTCTCTAATTCCGGAAATAATGGCCATAGCGAGGAACGGGATGCGGTCCTGTATTCTTCCTTGACCTACTTCTTACACGATAGCATCAAAATGGCAATCGGGAACACAAGCTGATATTCGAGAAAAAAGTGGAAAGGGTTTAAACCACTCTTCCACCGACACTTTTGCCGCAATAACTCCGCAGTACGTGTAGTGAGAATAAAGACGATTAGTGCGTTGAATTCAGCTCATCGAACTCTATTTTCAGTGAAAAGGACAACTTTCTATCTCCGTCCGTTTGGACGGGAGAGGCCCGCAAAATTTCAAAAAATGGTCATTTTGCCCTTCCAAAACAGAACTTTCTCTACACAGGGAGAACGGAGCGGTGCACTGGCCCGCCCTTTTAACTGTAGCATCCCCACATCTTCACTAGTAATCACCGCTAAAATCGGGCAAATCCGTAGCACTTTTTTCTAGCCTCATGTTTTGGGTACCTAAAATATTTTGGCCACTAATTTCGCAAATAATGGACATAGCGAGGAACGAGTTGCGGTCCTGCATTCTCCCTTGACCTACTTCTTACATGATAGCATCAAAAGGGCAATTGAGAACACAAGCTGATTTTCGAGAAAAAAATGGGAAGGGTTTAAACCGCCCTTCCGCCGACACTCTTGCCGCAATAACTCCGCAGTACGTGTAGTGAGAATAAAGACGATAAGTGCGTTGAATACAGCTCATCGAACTCTATTTTCAGTGAAAAGGACAACTTTCTATCTCCGTCCGTTTGGACGGGAGAGACCCGCAAAATTTCAAAAAATGGTCATTTTGCCCTTCCAAAACAGAACTTTCTCTACACAGGGAGAAAGGAGCGGTGCACGGGCCCGCCCTTTTAACTGTAGTATCCCCACTTCTTCACTAGTAATCACCGCTAAAATCGGGCAAATCCGTAGCACTTTTTTCTAGCCTTATGTTTTGGGTACCTAAAATATTTTGGCCACTAATTCCGCAAATAATGGACATAGCGAGGAACGGGATGCGGTCCTGCATTCTCCCTTGACCTACTTCTTACATGACAGCATCAAAAGGGCAATCGGGAACACAAGCTAATTTTCGAGAAAAAAATTGGAAGGGTTTAAACCAACCTTCCGCCGACACTCTTGCCGCAATAACTCCGCAGTACGTGTAGTGAGAATAAAGACGATTAGTACGTTGAATATAGCTCATCGAACTCTATTCTCAGTGAAAAGGACAACTTTGTATCTCCGTCCGTTTGGACTGGAGAGGCACGCAAAATTTCAAAAAATGGTCATTTTGCCCTTCCAAAACAGAACTTTCTCTACACAGGGAGAACGGAGCGGTGCACGGGCCCGCCCTTTTAAATGTAGCATCCCCACATCTTCACTAGTGATCACCGCTATAATCGGGCAAATCCGTAGCACTTTTTTCTAGCCTTATGTTTTGGGTACATAAATTTTTTGCCCACTAATTCCGCAAATAATGGACATAGCGAGGAACGGGTTGCGGTCCTGCATTCTCGCTTGACCTGCTTCTTAAATGATAGCATCAAAAGGGCAATCGGGAACACAAGCTGATTTTCGAGAAAAAAGTGGAAAGGGTTTAAACCACCCTTCCGCCGACACTCTTGCCGCAATAACTCCGCAGTACGTGTAGTGAGAATAAAGACGATTAGTGCGTTGAATACAGCTCATCGAACTCTATTTTCAGGGAAAAGGACAACATTCTATCTCCGTCCGTTTGGACGGGAGACGCACGCAAAATTTAAAAAAATGGTCATTTTGCCCTTCCAAAACAGAACTTTCTCTACACAGGGAGAACGGAGCGGTGCACGGGCCCGCACTTTTAACTGTAGCATCCCCACATCTTCAATAGTAATCACCGCTAAAATCGGGCAAATCCGTAGCACTTTTTTCTAGCCTTATGTTTTGGGTACCTAAAATATTTTGGCCACTAATTTCGCAAATAATGGACATAGCGAGGAACGGGTTGCGGTCCTGCATTCTCCCTTGACCTACTTCTTACATGATAGTATCAAAAGGGCAATTGAGAAAACAAGATGATTTTCAAGAAAAAAATGGGAAGGGTTTAAACCACCCTTCCGCCGACTCTCTTGCCGCAATAACTCCGCAGTACGTGTAGTGAGAATAAAGACGATTAGTGCGTTGAATACAGCTCATCGAACTCTATTTTCAGTGAAAAGGACAACTTTCTATCTCCGTCCGTTTGGACGGGAGAGGCCCGCATATTTTCAAAAAATGGTCATTTTGCCCTTCCAAAACAGAACTTTCTCTACACAGGGAGAACGGAGCGGTGCAGGGGCCCGCCCTTTTAACTGTAGCATCCCCACATCTTCACTAGTAATCAGCGCTAAAATCGGGCAAATAAGTAGCACTTTTTTCTAGCCTTATTTTTTGTGTACTAAAATATTTTGGCCACTAATTCCGCAAATAATGGACATAGCGAGGAACGGGATGCGGTCCTGCATTCTCCCTTGACCTACTTGTTACATGATAGCATCAAAAGGGCAATCGGGAACACAAGCTGATTTTCGAGAAAAAAGTGGGAAGGTCCTTGCGCCGACACACTTGCCGCAATAACTTCGCAGTACGTGTAGTGAGAATAACGACGATTAGTGCGTTGAATACAGCTCATCGAACTCTATTTTCAGTGAAAAGGACAACTTTCTATCTCCGTCTGTTTGGACGGGAGAGGCCCGCAAAATTTAAAAAAATGGTCATTTTGCCCTTCCAAAACAGAACATTCTCTACACAGGGAGAACGGAGCGGTGCACGGGCCCGCCCTATTAAATGTAGCATCCCCACATCTTCACTAGTAAACACCGCTAAAATCGGGCAAATCCGTAGCACTTTTTTCTAGCCTTATTTTTTGTTTACCTAAAATATTTTGGCCAATAATTCCGCAAATAATGGACATAGCGAGGAACGGGATGCGGTCCTGCATTCTCCCTTGACCTACTTCTTACATTATAGCATCAAAAGGGCAATCGGGAACACAAGCTGATTTTCGAGAAAAAAGTGGGAAGAGTTTAAACCTCCCTTCCGCCGACACTCTTGCCGCAAAAATTCCGCAGTACGTGTAGTGAGAATAAAGACGATTAGTGCGTTGAATACAGCTCATCGAACTATATTTTCAGTGAAAAGGACAACTTTCTAACTCCGTCCGTTTGGACGGGAGACGCCCGCAAATTTTCAAAAAATGGTCATTTTGCCCTTCCAAAACAGAACTTTCTCTACACAGGGAGAACGGTGCGGTGCACGGGCCCGCCCTTGTAACTGTGGTATCCCCACACCTTCACTAGTAATCACCGCTGAAATCGGGCAAATCCGTAGCACTTTTTTCTAGCCTTATTTTTTGGGTACCTAAGATATCTTGGTCTCTAATTCCGGAAATAATGGCCATAGCGAGGAAAGGGATGCGGTCCTGTATTCTCCCTTGACCTACTTCTTACACGATAGCATCAAAAGGGCAATCGGGAACACAAGCTGATTTTCGAAAAAAAAATGGGAAGGGTTTAAACCACCCTTCCGCCGACACTCTTGCCGCAATAACTCCGCAGTACGTGTAGTGACAATAAAGACGATTAGTGCGTTCAATACAGCTCATCGAACTCTATTTTCAGTGAAAAGGACAACTTTATATCTCCGTCCGTTTGGACGGGAGAGGCCCGCAAATTTTCAAGAAATGGTCATTTTGCCCTTCCAAAACAGAACTTTCTCTACACAGGGAGAACGTAGCGGTGCACGGGCCCGCCCTTTTAACTGTGGCATCCCCACATCTTCACTAGTAATCACCGCTATAATCGGGCAAATCCGTAGCACTTTTTTCTAGCCTTATGTTTTGGGTACATAAAATATTTTGCCCACTAATTCCGCAAATAATGGACATAGCGAGGAACGGGATGCGGTCCTGCATTCTCCCTTGACCTACTTCTTACATGATAGCATCAAAAGGGCAATCGGGAACACAAGCTGATTTTCGAGAAGAAAGTGGGAAGGTCCTTCCGCCGACACTCTTGCCGCAATAACTCCGCAGTACGTGTAGAGAGAATAAAGATGATTAGTGGGTTGAATACAGCTCATCGAACTCTATTTTCAGTGAAAAGGACAACTTCCTATCTCCGTCAGTTTGGACGGAAGAGGTCCGCAAAATTTCAAAAAATGGTCATTTTGCCCTTCCAAAACAGAACTTTCTCTACACAGGGAGAACGGAGCGGTGCACGGGCCCGCCCTTTTAACTGTAGCATCCCCACATCTTCACTAGTAATCACCGCTAAAATCGGGCAAATCCGTAGCACCTTTTTCTAGCCTTATTTTTTGGATACCTAAGATATCGTGGTCTCTAATTCCGGAAATAATGGCCATAGCTAGGAACGGGATGCGGTCCTGCATTCTCCCATGACCTACTTCTTACATGACAGCATCAAAAGGGCAATCGGGAACATAAGCTGATTTTCGAGAAAAAAATTGAAAGGGTTTAAACCAACCTTCCGCCGACACTCTTGCCGCAATAACTCCGCAGTACGTGTTGTGAGAATAAAGACGATTAGTGCGTTGAATATAGCTCATCGAACTCTATTTTCAGTGAAAAGGACAACTTTCTATCTCCGTCCGTTTGGACGGGAGAGGCACGCAAAATTTCAAAAAATGGTCATTTTGCCCTTCCAAAGCAGAACTTTCTCTACACAGGGAGAACGGAGCGGTGCACGGGCCCGCCCTTTTAACTGTAGCATCCCCACATCTTCACTAGTAATCACCGATATAATCGGGCAAATCCGTAGCACTTTTTTCTAGCCTTATTTTTTGTGTACTAAAATATTTTGGCCACTAATTCCGCAAATAATGGACATAGCGGGGAACGGGATGCGGTCCTGCATTCTCCCTTGACCTACTTCTTACATGATAGCATCAAAAGGGCAATCGGGAACACAAGCTGATTTTCGAGAAAAAAGTGGGAAGAGTTTAAACCTCCCTTCCGCCGACACTCTTGCCACAATAACTCCGCAGTACGTGTAGTGAGAATAAAGACGATTAGTGCGTTGAATACAGCTCATCGAACTCTATTTTCAGTGAAAAGGACAACTTTCTATCTCCGTCCGTTTGGACGGGAGAGGCCCGCATAATTTCAAAAAATGGTCATTTTGCCCTTCCAAAACAGAACTTTCTCTACACAGGGAGAACGGAGCGGTGCACGGGCCAGCCCTTTTAACTGTAGCATCCCCACATCTTCACTAGTAATCACCGCTAAAATCGGGCAAATCCGTAGCACTTTTTTCTAGCCTTATGTTTTGGGTACCTAAAATATTTTGGCCACTAATTTCGCAAATAATGGACATAGCGAGGAACGGGTTGCGGTCCTGCATTCTCCCTTGACCTATTTCTTATATGATAGCATCAAAAGGGCAATTGAGAAAACAAGATGATTTTCGAGAAAAAAATGGGAAGGGTTTAAACCACCCTTCCGCCGACTCTCTTGCCGCAATAACTCCGCAGTACGTGTAGTGAGAATAAAGACGATTAGTGCGTTGAATACAGCTCATCGAACTCTATTTTCAGTGAAAAGGACAACTTTCTATCTCCGTCCGTTTGGACGGGAGAGGCCCGCATATTTTCAAAAAATGGTCATTTTGCCCTTCCAAAACAGAACTTTCTCTACACAGGGAGAACGGAGCGGTGCAGGGGCCCGCCCTTTTAACTGTGGCATCCCCACATCTTCACTAGTAATCACCGCTAAAATCGGGCAAATAAGTAGCACTTTTTTCTGGCCTTATTTTTTGTGTACTAAAATATTTTGGCCACTAATTCCGCAAATAATGGACATAGCGAGGAACGGGATGCGGTCCTGCATTCTCCCTTGACCTACTTGTTACATGATAGCATCAAAAGGGCAATTGGGAACACAAGCTGATTTTCGAGAAAAAAGTGGGAAGGTCCTTGCGCCGACACACTTGCCGCAATAACTTCGCAGTACGTGTAGTGAGAATAACGACGATTAGTGCGTGAATACAGCTCATCGAACTCTATTTTCAGTCAAAAGGACAACTTTCTATCTCCGTCTGTTTGGACGGGAGAGGCCCGCAAAATTTAAAAAAATGGTCATTTTGCCCTTCCAAAACAGAACATTCTCTACACAGGGAGAACGGAGCGGTGCACGGGCCCGCCCTATTAAATGTAGCATCCCCACATCTTCACTAGTAATCACCGCTAAAATCGGGCAAATCCGTAGCACTTTTTTCTAGCCTTATTTTTTGTTTACCTAAAATATTTTGGCCAATAATTCCGCAAATAATGGACATAGCGAGGAACGGGATGCGGTCCTGCATTCTCCCTTGACCTACTTCTTACATTATAGCATCAAAAGGGCAATCGGGAACACAAGCTGATTTTCGAGAAAAAAGTGGAAGAGTTTAAACCTCCCTTCCGCCGACACTCTTGCCGCAAAAATTCCGCAGTACGTGTAGTGAGAATAAAGACGATTAGTGCGTTGAATACAGCTCATCGAACTATATTTTCAGTGAAAAGGACAACTTTCTAACTCCGTCCGTTTGGACGGGAGACGCCCGCAAATTTTCAAAAAATGTTCATTTTGCCCTTCCAAAACAGAACTTTCTCTACACAGGGAGAACGGTGCGGTGCACGGGCCCGCCCTTTTAACTGTAGTATCCCCACACCTTCACTAGTAATCACCGCAGAAATCGGGCAAATCCGTAGCACTTTTTTCTAGCCTTATTTTTTGGGTACCTAAGATATCTTGGTCTCTAATTCCGGAAATAATGGCCATAGCGAGGAAAGGGATGCGGTCCTGTATTCTCCCTTGACCTACTTCTTACACGATAGCATCAAAAGGGCAATCGGCAACACAAGCTGATTTTCGAAAAAAAAATGGGAAGGGTTTAAACCACCCTTCCGCCGACACTCTTGCCGCAATAACTCCGCAGTACGTGTAGTGAGAATAAAGACGATTAGTGCGTTGAATACAGCTCATCGAACTCTATTTTCAGTGAAAAGGACAACTTTCTATCTCCGTCCGTTTGGACGGGAGAGGCCCGCAAATTTGCAAAAAATGGTCATTTTGCCCTTCCAAAACAGAACTTTCCCTACACAGGGAGAACGGAGCGGTGCAGGGGCCCGCCCTTTTAACTGTAGCATCCCCACATCTTCACTAGTAATCACCGCTAAAATCGGGCAATTCCGTAGCACTTTTTTCTAGCCTTATTTTTTGTGTACTAAAATATTTTGGCCACTAATTCCGCAAATAATGGACATAGCGAGGAACGGGATGCGGTCCTGCATTCTCCGTTGACCTACTTCTTACATGATAGCATCAAAAGGGCAATCGGGAACACAAGCTGATTTTCGAGAAGAAAGTGGGAAGGTCCTTCCGCCGACACTCTTGCCGCAATAACTCCGCAGTACGTGTAGAGAGAATAAAGATGATTAGTGGGTTGAATACAGCTCATCGAACTCTATATTCAGTGAAAAGGACAACTTCCTATCTCCGTCAGTTTGGACGGGAGAGGTCCGCAAAATTTCAAAAAATGGTCATTTTGCCCTTCCAAAACAGAACTTTCTCTACACAGGGAGAACGGAGCGGTGCACGGGCCCGCCCTTTTAACTGTAGCATCCCCACATCTTCTCTAGTAATCACCGCTAAAATCGGGCATATCCGTAGCACCTTTTTCTAGCCTTATTTTTTGGATACCTAAGATATCTTGGTCTCTAATTCCGGAAATAATGGCCATAGCTAGGAACGGGATGCGGTCCTGCATTCTCCCATGACCTACTTCTTACATGACAGCATCAAAAGGGCAATCGGGAACATAAGCTGATTTTCGAGAAAAAAATTGAAAGGGTTTAAACCAACCTTCCGCCGACACTCTTGCCGCAATAACTCCGCAGTACGTGTAGTGAGAATAAAGACGATTAGTGCGTTGAATACAGCTCATCGAACTCTATTTTCAGTAAAAAGGACAACTTTCTATCTCCGTCCGTTTGGACGGGAGACGCACGCAAATTTCAAAAAATGGTCATTTTGCCCTTCCAAAACAGAACCTTTTCTACACAGGGAGAACGGAGCGGTGCACTGGCCCGCCCTTTTAACTGTAGCATCTCCACATCTTCACTAGTAAACACCGCTAAAATCGGGCAAATCCGTAGCACTTTTTTCTAGCCTTATTTTTTGTGTACCTAAAATATTTTGGCCACTAATTCCGCAAATAATGGACATAGCGAGGAACGGGATGCGGTTCTGCATTCTCCCTTGACCTACTTCTTACATGATAGCATCAAAAGGGCAATCGGGAACACAAGCTGATTTTCGAGAAAAAAATGGGAAGGGTTTAAACCACCCTTCCGAAGACACTCTTGCCGCAATAACTCCGCAGTACGTGTAGTGAGAATAAAGACGATTAGTGCGTCAAATATAGCTCATCGAACTCTATTTTCAGTGAAAAGGACAACTTTCTATCTCCGTCCGTTTGGACGGGAGACGCACGCAAAATTTCAAAAAATGGTCATTTTGCCCTTCCAAAAAAGAACTTTCTCTACACAGGGAGAACGGAGCGGTGCACGGGCCCTCCATTTTAACTGTAGCATCCCCACATCTTCACTAGTAATCACCGCTAAAATCGGGCAAATGCGTTGCACTATTTTCTAGCCTTATTTTTTGGGTACCTGAGATATCTTGGTCTCTAATTCCGGAAATAATGGCCATAGCGAGGAACGGGATGCGGTCCTGTATTCTCCCTTGACCTACTTCTTACACGATTGCATCAAAATGGCAATCGGGAACACAAGCTGATATTCGAGAAGAAAATGGGAAGGGTTTAAACAACCCTTCCGCCGACACTCTTGCCGCCATAACTCCGCAGTACTTGTAGTGACAATAAAGACGATTAGTGCGTTCAATACAGCTCATCGAACTCTATTTTCAGTGAAAAGGACAACTTTATATCTCCGTCCGTTTGGACGGGAGAGGCCCGCAAATTTTCAAGAAATGGTCATTTTGCCCTTCCAAAACAGAACTTTCTCTACACAGGGAGAACGTAGCGGTGCACGGGCCCGCCCTTTTAACTGTGGCATCCCCACATCTTCACTAGTAATCACCGCTATAATCGGGCAAATCCGTAGCACTCTTTTCTAGCCTTATGTTTTGGGTACATAAAATATTTTGCCCACTAATTCCGCAAATAATGGACATAGCGAGGAACGGGATGCGGTCCTGCATTCTCCCTTGACCTACTTCTTACATGATAGCATCAAAAGGGCAATCGGGAACACAAGCTGATTTTCGAGAAGAAAGTGGGAAGGTCCTTCCGCCGACACTCTTGCCGCAATAACTCCGCAGTACGTGTAGAGAGAATAAAGATGATTAGTGGGTTGAATACAGCTCATCGAACTCTATTTTCAGTGAAAAGGACAACTTCCTATCTCCGTCAGTTTGGACGGAAGAGGTCCGCAAAATTTCAAAAAATGGTCATTTTGCCCTTCCAAAACAGAACTTTCTCTACACAGGGAGAACGGAGCGGTGCACGGGCCCGCCCTTTTAACTGTAGCATCCCCACATCTTCACTAGTAATCACCGCTAAAATCGGGCAAATCCGTAGCACCTTTTTCTAGCCTTATTTTTTGGATACCTAAGATATCGTGGTCTCTAATTCCGGAAATAATGGCCATAGCTAGGAACGGGATGCGGTCCTGCATTCTCCCATGACCTACTTCTTACATGACAGCATCAAAAGGGCAATCGGGAACATAAGCTGATTTTCGAGAAAAAAATTGAAAGGGTTTAAACCAACCTTCCGCCGACACTCTTGCCGCAATAACTCCGCAGTACGTGTTGTGAGAATAAAGACGATTAGTGCGTTGAATATAGCTCATCGAACTCTATTTTCAGTGAAAAGGACAACTTTCTATCTCCGTCCGTTTGGACGGGAGAGGCACGCAAAATTTCAAAAAATGGTCATTTTGCCCTTCCAAAGCAGAACTTTCTCTACACAGGGAGAACGGAGCGGTGCACGGGCCCGCCCTTTTAACTGTAGCATCCCCACATCTTCACTAGTAATCACCGATATAATCGGGCAAATCCGTAGCACTTTTTTCTAGCCTTATTTTTTGTGTACTAAAATATTTTGGCCACTAATTCCGCAAATAATGGACATAGCGGGGAACGGGATGCGGTCCTGCATTCTCCCTTGACCTACTTCTTACATGATAGCATCAAAAGGGCAATCGGGAACACAAGCTGATTTTCGAGAAAAAAGTGGGAAGAGTTTAAACCTCCCTTCCGCCGACACTCTTGCCACAATAACTCCGCAGTACGTGTAGTGAGAATAAAGACGATTAGTGCGTTGAATACAGCTCATCGAACTCTATTTTCAGTGAAAAGGACAACTTTCTATCTCCGTCCGTTTGGACGGGAGAGGCCCGCATAATTTCAAAAAATGGTCATTTTGCCCTTCCAAAACAGAACTTTCTCTACACAGGGAGAACGGAGCGGTGCACGGGCCAGCCCTTTTAACTGTAGCATCCCCACATCTTCACTAGTAATCACCGCTAAAATCGGGCAAATCCGTAGCACTTTTTTCTAGCCTTATGTTTTGGGTACCTAAAATATTTTGGCCACTAATTTCGCAAATAATGGACATAGCGAGGAACGGGTTGCGGTCCTGCATTCTCCCTTGACCTACTTCTTATATGATAGCATCAAAAGGGCAATTGAGAAAACAAGATGATTTTCGAGAAAAAAATGGGAAGGGTTTAAACCACCCTTCCGCCGACTCTCTTGCCGCAATAACTCCGCAGTACGTGTAGTGAGAATAAAGACGATTAGTGCGTTGAATACAGCTCATCGAACTCTATTTTCAGTGAAAAGGACAACTTTCTATCTCCGTCCGTTTGGACGGGAGAGGCCCGCATATTTTCAAAAAATGGTCATTTTGCCCTTCCAAAACAGAACTTTCTCTACACAGGGAGAACGGAGCGGTGCAGGGGCCCGCCCTTTTAACTGTGGCATCCCCACATCTTCACTAGTAATCACCGCTAAAATCGGGCAAATAAGTAGCACTTTTTTCTGGCCTTATTTTTTGTGTACTAAAATATTTTGGCCACTAATTCCGCAAATAATGGACATAGCGAGGAACGGGATGCGGTCCTGCATTCTCCCTTGACCTACTTGTTACATTATAGCATCAAAAGGGCAATTGGGAACACAAGCTGATTTTCGAGAAAAAAGTGGGAAGGTCCTTGCGCCGACACACTTGCCGCAATAACTTCGCAGTACGTGTAGTGAGAATAACGACGATTAGTGCGTTGAATACAGCTCATCGAACTCTATTTTCAGTCAAAAGGACAACTTTCTATCTCCGTCTGTTTGGACGGGAGAGGCCCGCAAAATTAAAAAAAATGGTCATTTTGCCCTTCCAAAACAGAACATTCTCTACACAGGGAGAACGGAGCGGTGCACGGGCCCGCCCTATTAAATGTAGCATCCCCACATCTTCACTAGTAATCACCGCTAAAATCGGGCAAATCCGTAGCACTTTTTTCTAGCCTTATTTTTTGTTTACCTAAAATATTTTGGCCAATAATTCCGCAAATAATGGACATAGCGAGGAACGGGATGCGGTCCTGCATTCTCCCTTGACCTACTTCTTACATTATAGCATCAAAAGGGCAATCGGGAACACAAGCTGATTTTCGAGAAAAAAGTGGAAGAGTTTAAACCTCCCTTCCGCCGACACTCTTGCCGCAAAAATTCCGCAGTACGTGTAGTGAGAATAAAGACGATTAGTGCGTTGAATACAGCTCATCGAACTATATTTTCAGTGAAAAGGACAACTTTCTAACTCCGTCCGTTTGGACGGGAGACGCCCGCAAATTTTCAAAAAATGTTCATTTTGCCCTTCCAAAACAGAACTTTCTCTACACAGGGAGAACGGTGCGGTGCACGGGCCCGCCCTTTTAACTGTAGTATCCCCACACCTTCACTAGTAATCACCGCAGAAATCGGGCAAATCCGTAGCACTTTTTTCTAGCCTTATTTTTTGGGTACCTAAGATATCTTGGTCTCTAATTCCGGAAATAATGGCCATAGCGAGGAAAGGGATGCGGTCCTGTATTCTCCCTTGACCTACTTCTTACACGATAGCATCAAAAGGGCAATCGGCAACACAAGCTGATTTTCGAAAAAAAAATGGGAAGGGTTTAAACCACCCTTCCGCCGACACTCTTGCCGCAATAACTCCGCAGTACGTGTAGTGAGAATAAAGACGATTAGTGCGTTGAATACAGCTCATCGAACTCTATTTTCAGTGAAAAGGACAACTTTCTATCTCCGTCCGTTTGGACGGGAGAGGCCCGCAAATTTGCAAAAAATGGTCATTTTGCCCTTCCAAAACAGAACTTTCCCTACACAGGGAAAACGGAGCGGTGCACGGGCCCGCCCTTTTAACTGTAGCATCCCCACATCTTCACTAGTAATCACCGCTAAAATCGGGCAATTCCGTAGCACTTTTTTCTAGCCTTATTTTTTGTGTACTAAAATATTTTGGCCACTAATTCCGCAAATAATGGACATAGCGAGGAACGGGATGCGGTCCTGCATTCTCCGTTGACCTACTTCTTACATGATAGCATCAAAAGGGCAATCGGGAACACAAGCTGATTTTCGAGAAGAAAGTGGGAAGGTCCTTCCGCCGACACTCTTGCCGCAATAACTCCGCAGTACGTGTAGAGAGAATAAAGATGATTAGTGGGTTGAATACAGCTCATCGAACTCTATATTCAGTGAAAAGGACAACTTCCTATCTCCGTCAGTTTGGACGGGAGAGGTCCGCAAAATTTCAAAAAATGGTCATTTTGCCCTTCCAAAACAGAACTTTCTCTACACAGGGAGAACGGAGCGGTGCACGGGCCCGCCCTTTTAACTGTAGCATCCCCACATCTTCTCTAGTAATCACCGCTAAAATCGGGCATATCCGTAGCACCTTTTTCTAGCCTTATTTTTTGGATACCTAAGATATCTTGGTCTCTAATTCCGGAAATAATGGCCATAGCTAGGAACGGGATGCGGTCCTGCATTCTCCCATGACCTACTTCTTACATGACAGCATCAAAAGGGCAATCGGGAACATAAGCTGATTTTCGAGAAAAAAATTGAAAGGGTTTAAACCAACCTTCCGCCGACACTCTTGCCGCAATAACTCCGCAGTACGTGTAGTGAGAATAAAGACGATTAGTGCGTTGAATACAGCTCATCGAACTCTATTTTCAGTGAAAAGGATAACTTTCTATCTCCGTCCGTTTGGACGGGAGATGCACGCAAATTTCAAAAAATGGTCATTTTGCCCTTCCAAAACAGAACCTTCTCTACACAGGGAGAACGGAGCGTTGCACTGGCCCGCCCTTTTAACTGTAGCATCTCCACATCTTCACTAGTAAACACCGCTAAAATCGGGCAAATCCGTAGCACTTTTTTCTAGCCTTATTTTTTGTTTACCTAAAATATTTTGGCCAATAATTCCGCAAATAATGGACATAGCGAGGAACGGGATGCGGTCCTGCATTCTCCCTTGACCTACTTCTTACATTATAGCATCAAAAGGGCAATCGGGAACACAAGCTGATTTTCGAGAAAAAAGTGGGAAGAGTTTAAACCTCCCTTCCGCCGACACTCTTGCCGCAAAAATTCCGCAGTACGTGTAGTGAGAATAAAGACGATTAGTGCGTTGAATACAGCTCATCGAACTCTATTTTCAGTGAAAAGGACAACTTTCTATCTCCGTCCGTTTGGACGGGAGACGAGCGCAAATTTTCAAAAAATGTTCATTTTGCCCTTCCAAAACAGAACTTTCTCTACACAGAGAGAACGGTGCGGTGCACGCGCCCGCTCTTTTAACTGTGGTATCCCCACACCTTCACTAGTAATCACCGCTGAAATCGGGCAAATCCGTAGCACTTTTTTCTAGCCTTATTTTTTGGGTACCTAAGATATCTTGGTCTCTAATTCCGGAAATAATGGCCATAGCGAGGAAAGGGATGCGGCCCTGTATTCTCCCTTGACCTACTTCTTACACGATAGCATCAAAAGGGCAATCGGGAACACAAGCTGAT
This sequence comes from Periplaneta americana, assembly GCF_040183065.1. NCBI lineage: Eukaryota > Metazoa > Arthropoda > Insecta > Blattodea > Blattidae > Periplaneta > Periplaneta americana. The sequence goes on along the minus strand of NC_091118.1, from coordinate 206,441,559 downwards.
TTTCGAAAAAAAAATGGGAAGGGTTTAAACCACCCTTCCGCCGACACTCTTGCCGCAATAACTCCGCAGTACGTGTAGTGAGAATAAAGACGATTAGTGCGTTGAATACAGCTCATCGAACTCTATTTTCAGTGAAAAGGACAACTTTCTATCTCCGTCCGTTTGGACGGGAGACGCACGCAAATTTCAAAAAATGGTCATTTTGCCCTTCCAAAACAGAACCTTTTCTACACAGGGAGAACGGAGCGGTGCACTGGCCCGCCCTTTTAACTGTAGCATCTCCACATCTTCACTAGTAAACACCGCTAAAATCGGGCAAATCCGTAGCACTTTTTTCTAGCCTTATTTTTTGTGTACCTAAAATATTTTGGCCACTAATTCCGCAAATAATGGACATAGCGAGGAACGGGATGCGGTCCTGCATTCTCCCTTGACCTACTTCTTACATGATAGCATCAAAAGGGCAATCGGGAACACAAGCTGATTTTCGAGAAGAAAGTGGGAAGGTCCTTGCGCCGACACTCTTGCCGCAATAACTCCGCAGTACGTGTAGTGAGAATAAAGACGATTAGTGCGTTGAATACAGCTCATCGAACTCTATTTTCAGTGAAAAGTACAACTTTCTATCTCCGTCCATTTGAACGGGAGAGGCCCGCAAAATTTAAAAAAATGGTCATTTTGCCCTTCCAAAACAGAACATTCTCTACACAGGGAGAACGGAGCGGTGCACGGGCCCGCCCTATTAAATGTAGCATCCCCACATCTTCACTAGTAATCACCGCTAAAATCGGGCAAATCCGTAGCACTTTTTTCTAGCCTTATTTTTTGTGTACCTAAAATATTTCGGCCACTAATTCCGCAAATAATGGACATAGCGAAGAACGGGATGCGGTCCTGCATTCTCCCTTGACCTACTTCTTACATTATAGCATCAAAAGGGCAATCGGGAACACAAGCTGATTTTCGAGAAAAAAAAATGGAAGGGTTTAAACCAACCTTCCGCCGACACTCTTGCCGCAATAATTCCGCAGTACGTGTAGTGAGAATAAAGACGATTAGTGCGTTGAATACAGCTCATCGAACTCTATTTTCAGTGAAAAGGACAACTTTCTATCTCCGTCCGTTTGGACGGGAGACGAGCGCAAATTTTCAAAAAATGTTCATTTTGCCCTTCCAAAACAGAACTTTCTCTACACAGAGAGAACGGTGCGGTGCACGCGCCCGCTCTTTTAACTGTAGTATCCCCACACCTTCACTAGTAATCACCGCTGAAATCGGGCAAATCCGTAGCACTTTTTTCTAGCCTTATTTTTTGGGTACCTAAGATATCTTGGTCTCTAATTCCGGAAATAATGGCCATAGCGAGGAACGGGATGCGGTCCTGTATTCTCCCTTGACCTACTTCTTACACGATAGCATCAATATGGCAATGGTAGAAAATGGTAGAAAATGGTAGAAAAAATGGGAAAGGTTTAAACCACCCTTCCGCCGACACTCTTGCCGCAATAACTCCGCAGTACTTGTAGTGACAATAAAGACGATTAGTGCGTTGAATACAGCTCATCGAACTCCATTTTCAGTGAAAAGGACAACATTCTATCTCCGTCCGTTTGGACGGGAGAGGCCCGCAAAATTTCAAAAAATGGTCATTTTGCCCCTCCAAAACAGAACTTTCTCTACACAGGGAGAACGGAGCGGTGCACTGGCCCGCCCTTTTAACTGTAGCATCCCCACATCTTCACTAGTAATCACCACTAAAATCGGGCAAATCCGTAGCACTTTTTTCTAGCCTTATGTTTTGGGTACCTAAAATATTTTGGCCACTAATTTCGCAAATAATGGACATAGCGAGGAACGGGTTGCGGTCCTGCATTCTCCCTTGACCTACTTCTTACATGATAGCATCAAAAGGACAATTAAGAACACAAGCTGATTTTCGAGAAAAAAATGGGAAGGGTTTAAACCACCCTTCCGCCGACACTCTTGCCGCAATATCTCCGCAGTACGTGTAGGGAGAATAAAGACGATTAGTGCGTTGAATACAGCTCATCGAACTCTATTTTCAGTGAAAAGGACAACTTTCTATCTCCGTCCGTTTGGACGGGAGAGGCCCGCAAAATTTCAAAAAATGGTCATTTTGCCCTTCCAAAACAGAACTTTCTCTACACAGGGAGAACGGAGCGGTGCACGGGCCCGCCGTTTTTACTGTAGCATCTCCACATCTTCACTAGTAATCACCGCTAAAATCGGGCAAATACGTAGCACTTTTTCTAGCCTTATTTTTTGTGTACCTAAAATATTTTGGCCACTAATTCCGCAAATAATGGACATAGCGAGGAACGGGATGCGGTCCTGCATTCTCCCTTGACCTACTTCTTACATGATAGCATCAAAAGGGCAATCGGGAACACAAGCTGATTTTCGAGAAAAAAATGGGAAGGGTTTAAACCACCCTTCCGCCGACACTCTTGCCGCAATAACTCCGCAGTACGTGTAGTGAGAATAAAGACGATTAGTGCGTCGAATATAGCTCATCGAACTCTATTTTCAGTGAAAAGGACAACTTTCTATCTCCGTCCGTTTGGACGGGAGACGCACGCAAAATTTCAAAAAATGGTCATTTTGCCCTTCCAAAACAGTACCTTCTCTACACAGGGAGAACGGAGCGGTGCACTGGCCCGCCCTTTTAACTGTAGCATCTCCACATCTTCACTAGTAAACACCGCTAAAATCGGGCAAATCCGTAGCACTTTTTTCTAGCCTTATTTTTTGTGTACCTAAAATATTTTGGCCACTAATTCCGCAAATAATGGACATAGCGAGGAACGGGATGCGGTCCTGCATTCTCCCTTGACCTACTTCTTACATGATAGCATCAAAAGGGCAATCGGGAACACAAGCTGATTTTCGAGAAAAAAATGGGAAGGGTTTAAACCACCCTTCCGAAGACACTCTTGCCGCAATAACTCCGCAGTACGTGTAGTGAGAATAAAGACGATTAGTGCGTCGAATATAGCTCATCGAACTCTATTTTCAGTGAAAAGGACAACTTTCTATCTCCGTCCGTTTGGACGGGAGACGCACGCAAATTTTCAAAAAATGGTCATTTTGCCCTTCCAAAACAGAACTTTCTCTACACAGTGAGAACGGAGCGGTGCACGGGCCCTCCATTTTAACTGTAGCATCCCCACATCTTCACTAGTAATCACCGCTAAAATCGGGCAAATCCGTTGCACTATTTTCTAGCCTTATTTTTTGGGTACCTGAGATATCTTGGTCTCTAATTCCGGAAATAATGGCCATAGCGAGGAACGGGATGCGGTCCTGTATTCTCCCTTGACCTACTTCTTACACGATAGCATCAAAGTGGCAATCGGGAACACAAGCTGATATTCGAGAAAAAAATGGGAAGGGTTTAAACAACCCTTCCGCCGACACTCTTGCCGCCATAACTCCGCAGTACTTGTAGTGACAATAAAGACGTTTAGTGCGTTCAATACAGCTCATCGAACTCTATTATCAGTGAAAAGGACAACTTTATATCTCCGTCCGTTTGGACGGGAGAGGCCCGCAAATTTTCAAAAAATGGTCATTTTGCCCTTCCAAAACAGAACTTTCTCTACACAGGGAGAAAGTAGCGGTGCACGGGCCCGCCCTTTTAACTGTGGCATCCCCACATCTTCACTAGTAATCACCGCTATAATCGGGCAAATCCGTAGCACTTTTTTCTAGCCTTATGTTTTGGGTACATAAAATATTTTGCCCACTAATTCCGCAAATAATGGACATAGCGAGGAACGGGATGCGGTCCTGCATTCTCCCTTGACCTACTTGTTACATGATAGCATCAAAAGGGCAATCGGGAACACAAGCTGATTTTCGAGAAAAAAGTGGGAAGGTCCTTGCGCCGACACACTTGCCGCAATAACTTCGCAGTACGTGTAGTGAGAATAACGACGATTAGTGCGTTGAATACAGCTCATCGAACTCTATTTTCAGTGAAAAGGACAACTTTCTATCTCCGTCTGTTTGGACGGGAGAGGCCCGCAAAATTTAAAAAAATGGTCATTTTGCCCTTCCAAAACAGAACATTCTCTACACAGGGAGAACGGAGCGGTGCACGGGCCCGCCCTATTAAATGTAGCATCCCCACATCTTCACTAGTAATCACCGCTAAAATCGGGCAAATCCGTAGCACTTTTTTCTAGCCTTATTTTTTGTTTACCTAAAATATTTTGGCCAATAATTCCGCAAATAATGGACATAGCGAGGAACGGGATGCGGTCCTGCATTCTCCCTTGACCTACTTCTTACATTATAGCATCAAAAGGGCAATCGGGAACACAAGCTGATTTTCGAGAAAAAAGTGGGAAGAGTTTAAACCTCCCTTCCGCCGACACTCTTGCCGCAAAAATTCCGCAGTACGTGTAGTGAGAATAAAGACGATTAGTGCGTAGAATACAGCTCATCGAACTATATTTTCAGTGAAAAGGACAACTTTCTAACTCCGTCCGTTTGGACGGGAGACGCCCGCAAATTTTCAAAAAATGGTCATTTTGCCCTTCCAAAACAGAACTTTCTCTACACAGGGAGAACGGTGCGGTGCACGGGCCCGCCCTTGTAACTGTGGTATCCCCACACCTTCACTAGTAATCACCGCTGAAATCGGGCAAATCCGTAGCACTTTTTTCTAGCCTTATTTTTTGGGTACCTAAGATATCTTGGTCTCTAATTCCGGAAATAATGGCCATAGCGAGGAAAGGGATGCGGTCCTGTATTCTCCCTTGACCTACTTCTTACACGATAGCATCAAAAGGGCAATCGGGAACACAAGCTGATTTTCGAAAAAAAAATGGGAAGGGTTTAAACCACCCTTCCGCCGACACTCTTGCCGCAATAACTCCGCAGTACGTGTAGTGAGAATAAAGACGATTAGTGCGTTGAATACAGCTCATCGAACTCTATTTTCAGTGAAAAGGACAACTTTCTATCTCCGTCCGTTTGGACGGGAGACGCACGCAAATTTCAAAAAATGGTCATTTTCCCCTTCCAAAACAGAACCTTTTCTACACAGGGAGAACGGAGCGGTGCACTGGCCCGCCCTTTTAACTGTAGCATCTCCACATCTTCACTAGTAAACACCGCTAAAATCGGGCAAATCCGTAGCACTTTTTTCTAGCCTTATTTTTTGTGTACCTAAAATATTTTGGCCACTAATTCCGCAAATAATGGACATAGCGAGGAACGGGATGCGGTCCTGCATTCTCCCTTGACCTACTTCTTACATGATAGCATCAAAAGGGCAATCGGGAACACAAGCTGATTTTCGAGAAAAAAATGGGAAGGGTTTAAACCACCCTTCCGAAGACACTCTTGCCGCAATAACTCCGCAGTACGTGTAGTGAGAATAAAGACGATTAGTGCGTCAAATATAGCTCATCGAACTCTATTTTCAGTGAAAAGGACAACTTTCTATCTCCGTCCGTTTGGACGGGAGACGCACGCAAAATTTCAAAAAATGGTCATTTTGCCCTTCCAAAAAAGAACTTTCTCTACACAGGGAGAACGGAGCGGTGCACGGGCCCTCCATTTTAACTGTAGCATCCCCACATCTTCACTAGTAATCACCGCTAAAATCGGGCAAATCCGTTGCACTATTTTCTAGCCTTATTTTTTGGGTACCTGAGATATCTTGGTCTCTAATTCCGGAAATAATGGCCATAGCGAGGAACGGGATGCGGTCCTGTATTCTCCCTTGACCTACTTCTTACACGATTGCATCAAAATGGCAATCGGGAACACAAGCTAATATTCGAGAAGAAAATGGGAAGGGTTTAAACAACCCTTCCGCCGACACTCTTGCCGCCATAACTCCGCAGTACTTGTAGTGACAATAAAGACGATTAGTGCGTTCAATACATCTCATCGAACTCTATTTTCAGTGAAAAGGACAACTTTATATCTCCGTCCGTTTGGACGGGAGAGGCCCGCAAATTTTCAAGAAATGGTCATTTTGCCCTTCCAAAACAGAACTTTCTCTACACAGGGAGAACGTAGCGGTGCACGGGCCCGCCCTTTTAACTGTGGCATCCCCACATCTTCACTAGTAATCACCGCTATAATCGGGCAAATCCGTAGCACTTTTTTCTAGCCTTATGTTTTGGGTACATAAAATATTTTGCCCACTAATTCCGCAAATAATGGACATAGCGAGGAACGGGATGCGGTCCTGCATTCTCCCTTGACCTACTTCTTACATGATAGCATCAAAAGGGCAATCGGGAACACAAGCTGATTTTCGAGAAGAAAGTGGGAAGGTCCTTCCGCCGACACTCTTGCCGCAATAACTCCGCAGTGCGTGTAGAGAGAATAAAGATGATTAGTGGGTTGAATACAGCTCATCGAACTCTATTTTCAGTGAAAAGGACAACTTCCTATCTCCGTCAGTTTGGACGGAAGAGGTCCGCAAAATTTCAAAAAATGGTCATTTTGCCCTTCCAAAACAGAACTTTCTCTACACAGGGAGAACGGAGCGGTGCACGGGCCCGCCCTTTTAACTGTAGCATCCCCACATCTTGACTAGTAATCACCGCTAAAATCGGGCAAATCCGTAGCACCTTTTTCTAGCCTTATTTTTTGGATACCTAAGATATCGTGGTCTCTAATTCCGGAAATAATGGCCATAGCTAGGAACGGGATGCGGTCCTGCATTCTCCCATGACCTACTTCTTACATGACAGCATCAAAAGGGCAATCGGGAACATAAGCTGATTTTCGAGAAAAAAATTGAAAGGGTTTAAACCAACCTTCCGCCGACACTCTTGCCGCAATAACTCCGCAGTACGTGTTGTGAGAATAAAGACGATTAGTGCGTTGAATATAGCTCATCGAACTCTATTTTCAGTGAAAAGGACAACTTTCTATCTCCGTCTGTTTGGACGGGAGAGGCACGCAAAATTTCAAAAAATGGTCATTTTGCCCTTCCAAAGCAGAACTTTCTCTACACAGGGAGAACGGAGCGGTGCACGGGCCCGCCCTTTTAACTGTAGCATCCCCACATCTTCACTAGTAATCACCGATATAATCGGGCAAATCCGTAGCACTTCTTTCTAGCCTTATTTTTTGTGTACTAAAATATTTTGGCCACTAATTCCGCAAATAATGGACATAGCGGGGAACGGGATGCGGTCCTGCATTCTCCCTTGACCTACTTCTTACATGATAGCATCAAAAGGGCAATCGGGAACACAAGCTGATTTTCGAGAAAAAAGTGGGAAGAGTTTAAACCTCCCTTCCGCCGACACTCTTGCCACAATAACTCCGCAGTACGTGTAGTGAGAATAAAGACGATTAGTGCGTTGAATACAGCTCATCGAACTCTATTTTCAGTGAAAAGGACAACTTTCTATCTCCGTCCGTTTGGACGGGAGAGGCCCGCATAATTTCAAAAAATGGTCATTTTGCCCTTCCAAAACAGAACTTTCTCTACACAGGGAGAACGGAGCGGTGCACGGGCCAGCCCTTTTAACTGTAGCATCCCCACATCTTCACTAGTAATCACCGCTAAAATCGGGCAAATAAGTAGCACTTTTTTCTGGCCTTATTTTTTGTGTACTAAAATATTTTGGCCACTAATTCCGCAAATAATGGACATAGCGAGGAACGGGATGCGGTCCTGCATTCTCCCTTGACCTACTTGTTACATGATAGCATCAAAAGGGCAATTGGGAACACAAGCTGATTTTCGAGAAAAAAGTGGGAAGGTCCTTCCGCCGACACACTTGCCGCAATAACTTCGCAGTACGTGTAGTGAGAATAACGACGATTAGTGCGTTGAATACAGCTCATCGAACTCTATTTTCAGTCAAAAGGACAACTTTCTATCTCCGTCTGTTTGGACGGGAGAGGCCCGCAAAATTTAAAAAAATGGTCATTTTGCCCTTCCAAAACAGAACATTCTCTACACAGGGAGAACGGAGCGGTGCACGGGCCCGCCCTATTAAATGTAGCATCCCCACATCTTCACTAGTAATCACCGCTAAAATCGGGCAAATCCGTAGCACTTTTTTCTAGCCTTATTTTTTGTTTACCTAAAATATTTTGGCCAATAATTCCGCAAATAATGGACATAGCGAGGAACGGGATGCGGTCCTGCATTCTCCCTTGACCTACTTCTTACATTATAGCATCAAAAGGGCAATCGGGAACACAAGCTGATTTTCGAGAAAAAAGTGGGAAGAGTTTAAACCTCCCTTCCGCCGACACTCTTGCCGCAAAAATTCCGCAGTACGTGTAGTGAGAATAAAGACGATTAGTGCGTTGAATACAGCTCATCGAACTATATTTTCAGTGAAAAGGACAACTTTCTAACTCCGTCCGTTTGGACGGGAGACGCCCGCAAATTTTCAAAAAATGTTCATTTTGCCCTTCCAAAACAGAACTTTCTCTACACAGGGAGAACGGTGCGGTGCACGGGCCCGCCCTTTTAACTGTAGTATCCCCACACCTTCACTAGTAATCACCGCAGAAATCGGGCAAATCCGTAGCACTTTTTTCTAGCCTTATTTTTTGGGTACCTAAGATATCTTGGTCTCTAATTCCGGAAATAATGGCCATAGCGAGGAAAGGGATGCGGTCCTGTATTCTCCCTTGACCTACTTCTTACACGATAGCATCAAAAGGGCAATCGGCAACACAAGCTGATTTTCGAAAAAAAATTGGGAAGGGTTTAAACCACCCTTCCGCCGACACTCTTGCCGCAATAACTCCGCAGTACGTGTATTGAGAATAAAGACGATTAGTGCGTTGAATACAGCTCATCGAACTCTATTTTCAGTGAAAAGGACAACTTTCTATCTCCGTCCGTTTGGACGGGAGAGGCCCGCAAATTTTCAAAAAATGGTCATTTTGCCCTTCCAAAACAGAACTTTCCCTACACAGGGAGAACGGAGCGGTGCACGGTCCCGCCCTTTTAACTGTAGCATCCCCACATCTTCACTAGTAATCACCGCTAAAATCGGGCAATTCCGTAGCACTTTTTTCTAGCCTTATTTTTTGTGTACTAAAATATTTTGGCCACTAATTCCGCAAATAATGGACATAGCGAGGAACGGGATGCGGTCCTGCATTCTCCGTTGACCTACTTCTTACATGATAGCATCAAAAGGGCAATCGGGAACACAAGCTGATTTTCGAGAAGAAAGTGGGAAGGTCCTTCCGCCGACACTCTTGCCGCAATAACTCCGCAGTACGTGTAGAGAGAATAAAGATGATTAGTGGGTTGAATACAGCTCATCGAACTCTATATTCAGTGAAAAGGACAACTTCCTATCTCCGTCAGTTTGGACGGGAGAGGTCCGCAAAATTTCAAAAAATGGTCATTTTGCCCTTCCAAAACAGAACTTTCTCTACACAGGGAGAACGGAGCGGTGCACGGGCCCGCCCTTTTAACTGTAGCATCCCCACATCTTCTCTAGTAATCACCGCTAAAATCGGGCATATCCGTAGCACCTTTTTCTAGCCTTATTTTTTGGATACCTAAGATATCTTGGTCTCTAATTCCGGAAATAATGGCCATAGCTAGGAACGGGATGCGGTCCTGCATTCTCCCATGACCTACTTCTTACATGACAGCATCAAAAGGGCAATCGGGAACATAAGCTGATTTTCGAGAAAAAAATTGAAAGGGTTTAAACCAACCTTCCGCCGACACTCTTGCCGCAATAACTCCGCAGTACGTGTAGTGAGAATAAAGACGATTAGTGCGTTGAATACAGCTCATCGAACTCTATTTTCAGTGAAAAGGACAACTTTCTATCTCCGTCCGTTTGGACGGGAGACGCACGCAAAATTTCAAAAAATGGTCATTTTGCCCTTCCAAAACAGAACCTTCTCTACACAGGGAGAACGGAGCGGTGCACTGGCCCGCCCTTTTAACTGCAGCATCTCCACATCTTCACTAGTAAACACCGCTAAAATCGGGCAAATCCGTAGCACTTTTTTCTAGCCTTATTTTTTGTGTACCTAAAATATTTTGGCCACTAATTCCGCAAATAATGGACATAGCGAGGAACGGGATGCGGTCCTGCATTCTCCCTTGACCTACTTCTTACATGATAGCATCAAAAGGGCAATCGGGAACACAAGCTGATTTTCGAGAAAAAAATGGAGAGGGTTTAAACCACCCTTCCGAAGACACTCTTGCCGCAATAACTCCGCAGTACGTGTAGTGAGGATAAAGACGATTAGTGCGTCGAATATAGCTCATCGAACTCTATTTTCAGTGAAAAGGACAACTTTCTATCTCCGTCCGTTTGGACGGGAGACGCACGCAAAATTTCAAAAAATGGTCATTTTGCCCTTCCAAAACAGAACTTTCTCTACACAGGGAGAACGGAGCGGTGCACGGGCCCTCCATTTTAACTGTAGCATCCCCACATCTTCACTAGTAATCACCGCTAAAATCGGGCAAATCCGTTGCACTATTTTCTAGCCTTATTTTTTGGGTACCTGAGATATCTTGGTCTCTAATTTCGGAAATAATGGCCATAGCGAGGAACGGGATGCGATCCTGTATTCTCCCTTGACCTACTTCTTACACGATTGCATCAAAATGGCAATCGGGAACACAAGCTGATATTCGAGAAAAAATTGGGAAGGGTTTAAACAACCCTTCCGCCGACACTCTTGCCGCCATAACTCCGCAGTACTTGTAGTGACAATAAAGACGATTAGTGCGTTCAATACAGCTCATCGAACTCTATTTTCAGTGAAAAGGACAACTTTATATCTCCGTCCGTTTGGACGGGAGAGGCCCGCAAATTTTCAAAAAATGGTCATTTTGCCCTTCCAAAACAGAACTTTCTCTACACAGGGAGAACGTAGCGGTGCACGGGCCCGCCCTTTTAACTGTGGCATCCCCACATCTTCACTAGTAATCACCGCTATAATCGGGCAAATCCGTAGCACTTTTTTCTAGCCTTATGTTTTGGGTACATAAAATATTTTGCCCACTAATTCCGCAAATAATGGACATAGCGAGGAACGGGATGCGGTCCTGCATTCTCCCTTGACCTACTTCTTAAATGATAGCATCAAAAGGGCAATCGGGAACACAAGCTGATTTTCGAGAAGAAAGTGGGAAGGTCCTTGCGCCGACACTCTTGCCGCAATAACTCCGCAGTACGTGTAGTGAGAATAAAGACGATTAGTGCGTTGAATACAGCTCATCGAACTCTATTTTCAGTGAAAAGGACAACTTTCTATCTCCGTCCATTTGAACGGGAGAGGCCCGCAAAATTTAAAAAAATGGTCATTTTGCCCTTCCAAAACAGAACATTCTCTACACAGGGAGAACGGAGCGGTGCACGGGCCCGCCCTATTAAATGTAGCATCCCCACATCTTCACTAGTAATCACCGCTAAAATCGGGCAAATCCGTAGCACTTTTTTCTAGCCTTATTTTTTGTGTACCTAAAATATTTCGGCCACTAATTCCGCAAATAATGGACATAGCGAGGAACGGGATGCGGTCCTGCATTCTCCCTTGACCTACTTCTTACATTATAGCATCAAAAGGGCAATCGGGAACACAAGCTGATTTTCGAGAAAAAAAAATGGAAGGGTTTAAACCAACCTTCCGCCGACACTCTTGCCGCAATAATTCCGCAGTACGTGTAGTGAGAATAAAGACGATTAGTGCGTTGAATACAGCTCATCGAACTCTATTTTCAGTGAAAAGGACAACTTTCTATCTCCGTCCGTTTGGACGGGAGACGAGCGCAAATTTTCAAAAAATGGTCATTTTGCCCTTCCAAAACAGAACTTTCTCTACACAGAGAGAACGGTGCGGTGCACGGGCCCGCTCTTTTAACTGTAGTATCCCCACACCTTCACTAGTAATCACCGCTGAAATCGGGCAAATCCGTAGCACTTTTTTCTAGCCTTATTTTTTGGGTACCTAAGATATCTTGGTCTCTAATTCCGGAAATAATGGCCATAGCGAGGAACGGGATGCGGTCCTGTATTCTCCCTTGACCTACTTCTTACACGATAGCATCAATATGGCAATGGTAGAAAATGGTAGAAAATGGTAGAAAAAAATGGGAAAGGTTTAAACCACCCTTCCGCCGACACTCTTGCCGCAATAACTCCGCAATACTTGTAGTGACAATAAAGACGATTAGTGCGTTGAATACAGCTCATCGAACTCCATTTTCAGTGAAAAGGACAACATTCTATCTCCGTCCGTTTGGACGGGAGAGGCCCGCAAAATTTCAAAAAATGGTCATTTTGCCCCTCCAAAACAGAACTTTCTCTACACAGGGAGAACGGAGCGGTGCACTGGCCCGCCCTTTTAACTGTAGCATCCCCACATCTTCACTAGTAATCACCACTAAAATCGGGCAAATCCGTAGCACTTTTTTCTAGCCTTATGTTTTGGGTACCTAAAATATTTTGGCCACTAATTTCGCAAATAATGGACATAGCGAGGAACGGGTTGCGGTCCTGCATTCTCCCTTGACCTACTTCTTACATGATAGCATCAAAAGGGCAATTAAGAACACAAGCTGATTTTCGAGAAAAAAATGGGAAGGGTTTAAACCACCCTTCCGCCGACACTCTTGCCGCAATATCTCCGCAGTACGTGTAGGGAGAATAAAGACGATTAATGCGTTGAATACAGCTCATCGAACTCTATTTCCAGTGAAAAGGACAACTTTCTATCTCCGTCCGTTTGGACGGGAGAGGCCCGCAAAATTTCAAAAAATGGTCATTTTGCCCTTCCAAAACAGAACTTTCTCTACACAGGGAGAACGGAGCGGTGCACGGGCCCGCCGTTTTTACTGTAGCATCTCCACATCTTCACTAGTAATCACCGCTAAAATCGGGCAAATACGTAGCACTTTTTCTAGCCTTATTTTTTGTGTACCTAAAATATTTTGGCCACTAATTCCGCAAATAATGGACATAGCGAGGAACGGGATGCGGTCCTGCATTCTCCCTTGACCTACTTCTTACATGATAGCATCAAAAGGGAAATCGGGAACACAAGCTGATTTTCGAGAAAAAAATGGGAAGGGTTTAAACCACCCTTCCGCCGACACTCTTGCCGCAATAACTCCGCAGTACGTGTAGTGAGAATAAAGACGATTAGTGCGTCGAATATAGCTCATCGAACTCTATTTTCAGTGAAAAGGACAACTTTCTATCTCCGTCCGTTTGGACGGGAGACGCACGCAAAATTTCAAAAAATGGTCATTTTGCCCTTCCAAAACAGTACCTTCTCTACACAGGGAGAACGGAGCGGTGCACTGGCCCGCCCTTTTAACTGTAGCATCTCCACATCTTCACTAGTAAACACCGCTAAAATCGGGCAAATCCGTAGCACTTTTTTCTAGCCTTATTTTTTGTGTACCTAAAATATTTTGGCCACTAATTCCGCAAATAATGGACATAGCGAGGAACGGGATGCGGTCCTGCATTCTCCCTTGACCTACTTCTTACATGATAGCATCAAAAGGGCAATCGGGAACACAAGCTGATTTTCGAGAAAAAAATGGGAAGGGTTTAAACCACCCTTCCGAAGACACTCTTGCCGCAATAACTCCGCAGTACGTGTAGTGAGAATAAAGACGATTAGTGCGTCGAATATAGCTCATCGAACTCTATTTTCAGTGAAAAGGACAACTTTCTATCTCCGTCCGTTTGGACGGGAGACGCACGCAAATTTTCAAAAAATGGTCATTTTGCCCTTCCAAAACAGAACTTTCTCTACACAGTGAGAACGGAGCGGTGCACGGGCCCTCCATTTTAACTGTAGCATCCCCACATCTTCACTAGTAATCACCGCTAAAATCGGGCAAATCCGTTGCACTATTTCTAGCCTTATTTTTTGGGTACCTGAGATATCTTGGTCTCTAATTCCGGAAATAATGGCCATAGCGAGGAACGGGATGCGGTCCTGTATTCTCCCTTGACCTACTTCTTACACGATAGCATCAAAGTGGCAATCGGGAACACAAGCTGATATTCGAGAAAAAAATGGGAAGGGTTTAAACAACCCTTCCGCCGACACTCTTGCCGCCATAACTCCGCAGTACTTGTAGTGACAATAAAGACGATTAGTGCGTTCAATACAGCTCATCGAACTCTATTATCAGTGAAAAGGACAACTTTATATCTCCGTCCGTTTGGACGGGAGAGGCCCGCAAATTTTCAAAAAATGGTCATTTTGCCCTTCCAAAACAGAACTTTCTCTACACAGGGAGAAAGTAGCGGTGCACGGGCCCGCCCTTTTAACTGTGGCATCCCCACATCTTCACTAGTAATCACCGCTATAATCGGGCAAATCCGTAGCACTTTTTTCTAGCCTTATGTTTTGGGTACATAAAATATTTTGCCCACTAATTCCGCAAATAATGGACATAGCGAGGAACGGGATGCGGTCCTGCATTCTCCCTGGACCTACTTCTTACATGATAGCATCAAAAGGGCAATCGGGAACACAAGATGATTTTCGAGAAAAAGTGGAAAGGGTTTAAACCACCCTTCCACCGACACTTTTGCCGCAATAACTCCGCAGTACGTGTAGTGAGAATAATGACGATTAGTGCGTTGAATACAGCTCATCTAACTCTATTTTCAGTGAAAAGGACAACTTTCTATCTCCGTCCGTTTGGACGGGAGAGGCCCACAAAATTTCAAAAAATGGTCATTTTGCCCTTCCAAAAGAAACTTTCTCTACACAGGGAGAACGGAGCGGTGCAATGGCCCGCCCTTTTAACTGTAGCATCCCCACATCTTCACTAGTAATCACCGCTAAAATCGGGCAAATCCGTAGCACTTTTTTCTAGCCTTATATTTTGGGTACCTAAAATATTTTGGCCACTAATTTCGCAAATAATGGACATTGCGAGGAACGGGTTGCGGTCCTGCATTCTCCCTTGACTTACTTCTTACATGATAGCATCAAAATGGCAATTGAGATCACAAGCTGATTTTCGAGAAAAAAATGGGAAGGGTTTAAACCACCCTTCCGCCGACACTCTTGCCGCAATAACTCCGCAGTACGTGTAGTGAGAATAAAGACGATTAGTGCGTTGAATACAGCTCATCGAACTCTATTTTCAGTGAAAAGGACAACTTTCTATCTCCGTCCATTTGAACGGGAGAGGCCCGCAAAATTTAAAAAAATGGTCATTTTGCCCTTCCAAAACAGAACATTCTCTACACAGGGAGAACGGAGCGGTGCACGGGCCCGCCCTATTAAATGTAGTATCCCCACATCTTCACTAGTAATCACCGCTAAAATCGGGCAAATCCGTAGCACTTTTTTCTAGCCTTATTTTTTGTGTACCTAAAATATTTTGGCCACTAATTCCGCAAATAATGGACATAGCGAGGAACGGGATGCGGTCCTGCATTCTCCCTTGACCTACTTCTTACATTATAGCATCAAAAGGGCAATCGGGAACACAAGCTGATTTTCGAGAAAAAAGTGGGAAGGGTTTAAACCTCCCTTCCGCCGACACTCTTGCCGCAATATCTCCGCAGTACGTGTAGGGAGAATAAAGACGATTAGTGCTTTGAATACAGCTCATCGAACTCTATTTTCAGTGAAAAGGACAACTTTCTATCTCCGTCCGTTTGGACGGGAGACGCACGCAAAATTTCAAAAAATGGTCATTTTGCCCTTCCAAAACAGAACCTTCTCTACACAGGGAGAACGGAGCGGTGCACTGGCCCGCCCTTTTAACTGTAGCATCTCCACATCTTCACTAGTAAACACCGCTAAAATCGGGCAAATCCGTATCACTTTTTTCTAGCCTTATTTTTTGTGTACCTAAAATATTTTGGCAACTAATTCCGCAAATAATGGACATAGCGAGGAACGGGATGCGGTCCTGCATTCTCCCTTGACCTACTTCTTACATGATAGCATCAAAAGGGCAATCGGGAACACAAGCTGATTTTCGAGAAAAAAATGGGAAGGGTTTAAACCACCCTTCCGAAGACACTCTTGCCGCAATAACTCCGCAGTACGTGTAGTGAGAATAAAGACGATAAGTGCGTCGAATATAGCTCATCGAACTCTATTTTCAGTGAAAAGGACAACTTTCTATCTCCGTCCGTTTGGACGGGAGACGCACGCAAAATTTAAAAAAATGGTCATTTTGCCCTGCCAAAACAGAACTTTCTCTACACAGGGAGAACGGAGCGGTGCACGGGCCCTCCATTTTAACTGTAGCATCCCCACATCTTCACTAGTAATCACCGCTAAAATCGGGCAAATCCGTAGCACTTTTTTCTAGCCTTATTTTTTGGGTACCTGAGATATCTTGGTCTCTAATTCCGGAAATAATGGCCATAGCGAGGAACGGGATGCGGTCCTGTATTCTACCTTGACCTACTTCTTACACGATAGCATCAATATGGCAATGGTAGAAAATGGTAGAAAATGGTAGAAAATAATGGGAAAGGTTTAAACCACCCTTCCGCCTTCACTCTTGCCGCAATAACTCCGCAGTACTTGTAGTGACAATAAAGACGATTAGTGCGTTGAATACAGCTCATCGAACTCTATTTTCAGTGAAAATGACAACATTCTATCTCCGTCCGTTTGGACGGGAGAGGCCCGCAAAATTTCAAAAAATGGTCATTTTGCCCTTCCAAAACAGAACTTTCTCTACACAGGGAGAACGTAGCGGTGCACGGGCCCGCCCTTTTAACTGTGGCATCCCCACATCTTCACTAGTAAACACCGCTATAATCGGGCAAATCCGTAGCACTTTTTTCTAGCCTTATGTTTTGGGTACATAAAATATTTTGCCCACTAATTCCGCAAATAATGGACATAGCGAGGAACGGGATGCGGTCCTGCATTCTCCCTTGACCTACTTCTTACATGATAGCATCAAAAGGGCAATCGGGAACACAAGATGATTTTCGAGAAAAAAGTGGAAAGGGTTTAAACCACCCTTCCACCGACACTTTTGCCGCAATAACTCCGCAGTACGTGTAGTGAGAATAAAGACGATTAGTGCGTTGAATACAGCTCATCGAACTCTATTTTCAGTGAAAAGGACAACTTTCTATCTCCGTCCGTTTGGACGGGAGAGGCCCACAAAATTTCAAAAAATGGTCATTTTGCCCTTCCAAAACAGAACTTTCTCTACACAGGGAGAACGGAGCGGTGCACTGGCCCGCCCTTTTAACTGTAGCATCCCCACATCTTCACTAGTAATCACCGCTAAAATCGGGCAAATCCGTAGCACTTTTTTCTAGCCTTATATTTTGGGTACCTAAAATATTTTGGCCACTAATTTCGCAAATAATGGACATTGCGAGGAACGGGTTGCGGTCCTGCATTCTCCATTGACCTACTTCTTACATGATAGCATCAAAAGGCCAATTGAGAACACAATCTGATTTTCGAGAAAAAATGGGAAGGGTTTAAACCACCCTTCCGCCGAAACTCTTGCCGCAATAACTCCGCAGTACGTGTAGTGAGAATAAAGACAATTAGTGCGTTGAATACAGCTCATCGAACTCTATTTTCAGTGAAAAGGACAACTTTCTATCTCCGTCCGTTTGGACGGGAGAGACCCGCAAAATTTCAAAAAATGTTCATTTTGCCCTTCCAAAACAGAACTTTCTCTACACAGGGAGAACGGAGCGGTGCTCGGGCCCGCCCTTTTAAATGTAGTATCCCCACATCTTCACTAGTGATCACATCTAAAATCGGGCAAATCCGTAGCACTTTTTTCTAGCCTTATGTTTTGGGTACATAAAATATTTTGCCCACTAATTCCGCAAATAATGGACATAGCGAGGAACGGGATGCGGTCCTGCATTCTCCTTTGACCTACTTCTTACATGATAGCATCAAAAGGGCAATCGGGAACACAAGATGATTTTCGAGAAAAAAGTGGAAAGGGTTTAAACCACCCTTCCACCGACACTTTTGCCGCAATAACTCCGCAGTACGTGTAGTGAGAATAAAGACGATTAGTGCGTTGAATACAGCTAATCGAACTCTATTCTCAGTGAAAAGGACAACTTTCTATCTCCGTCCGTTTGGACGGGAGAGGCCCACAAAATTTCAAAAAATGGTCATTTTGCCCTTCCAAAACAGAACTTTCTCTACAATGGGAGAACGGAGCGGTGCACTGGCCCGCCCTTTTAACTGTAGCATCCCCACATCTTCACTAGTAATCACCGGTAAAATCGGGCAAATCCGTAGCACTTCTTTCTAGCCTTATGTTTTGGGTACCTAAAATATTTTGGCCACTAATTTCGCAAATAATGGACATAGCGAGGAACGGGTTGCGGTCCTGCATTCTCCCTTGACCTACTTCTTACATGACAGCATCAAAAGGGCAATTGAGAACACAAGCTGATTTTCGAGAAAAATATGGGAAGGGTTTAAACCACCCTTCCGCCGACACTCTTGCCGCAATAACTCCGCAGTACGTGTAGTGAGAATAAAGGCGATTAGTGCGTTGAATACAGCTCATCGAACTCTATTTTCAGTGAAAAGGACAACTTTCTATCTCCGTCCGTTTGGACGGGAGAGGCCCGCAAATTTTCAAAAAATGGTCATATTGCCCTTCCAAAGCAGAACTTTCTCTACACAGGGAGAACGGAGGGGTGCACGGGCCCGCCCTTTTAACTGTAGCATCCCCACATCTTCACAAGTAACCACCGCTAAAATCGGGCAAATCCGTAGCACTTTTTTCTAGCCTTATTTTTTGTGTACTAAAATATTTTTGCCACTAATTCCGCAAATAATGGACATAGCGAGGAACGGGATGCGGTCCTGCATTCTCCCTTGACCTACTTCTTACATGATAGCATCAAATGGGCAATCGGGAACACAAGCTGATTTTCGAGAAAAAAGTGGGAAGAGTTTAAACCTCCCTTTCGCCAACACTCTTGCCGCAATAACTCGGCAGTACGTGTAGTGAGAATAAAGACGATTAGTGCGTTGAATACAGCTCATCGAACTCTATTTTCAGTGAAAAGGAGAACTTTCTATCTCCGTCCGTTTGGACGGGAGAGCCCCGCAAAATTTCAAAAAATGGTCATTTTGCCCTTCCAAAACAGATCTTTCTCTACACAGGGAGAACGGTGCGGTGCACGGGCCCGCCCTTTTAACTGTAGCATCCCCATATCTTCACTAGTAATCACCGCTAAAATCGGGCAAATCCGTAGCACTTTTTTCTAGCCTTATTTTTTGGGTACCTAAGATATCTTGGTCTCTAATTCCGGAAATAATGGCCATAGCGAGGAACGGGATGCGGTCCTGTATTCTCCCTTGACCTACTTCTTACATGATAGCATCAAAAGGGCAATCGGGAACACAAGCTGATTTTCGAGAAAAAAAAGGGAAGGTGCTTCTGCCGACACTCTTGTCGCAATAACTCCGCAGTACGTGTAGAATGAATAAAGATGATTGGTGGGTTGAATACAGCTCATCGAACTCTATTTTCAGTGAAAAGGACAACTTCCTATCTCCGTCCGTTTGGACGGGAGAGGTCCGCAAAATTTCAAAAAATGGTCATTTTGCCCTTCCAAAACAGAACTTTCTCTACACAGGGAGAACGTGAGCGGTGCACGGGCCCGCCCTTTTAACTGTAGCATCTCCACATCTTCACTAGTAAACACCGCTAAAATCGGGCAAATCCGTAGCACTTTTTTTCTAGATTTTTTTTTTGTGTACCTAAAATATTTTGGCCACTAATTCCGCAAATAATGGACATAGCGAGGAACGGGATGCGGTCCTGCATTCTCCCTTGACCTACTTCTTACATGATAGCATCAAAAGGGCAATCGGGAACACAAGCTGATTTTCGAGAAAAAAATGGGAAGGGTTTTAAACCACCCTTCCGCCGACACTTTTGCCGCAATAACTCCGCAGTACGTGTAGTGAGAATAAAGACGATTAGTGCGTCGAATACAGCTCATCGAACTCTATTTTCAGTGAAAAGGACAACTTTCTATCTCCGTATGTTTGGACGGGAGACGCACGCAAATTTTCAAAAAATGGTCATTTTGCCCTTCCAAAACAGAACTTTCTCTACACAGGGAGAACGGAGCGGTGCACGGGCCCTCCATTTTAACTGTAGCATCCCCACATCTTCACTAGTAATCACCGCTAAAATCGGGCAAATCCGTAGCACATTTTTCTAGCCTTATTTTTGGGTACCTAAGATATCTTGGTCTCTTATTCCGGAAATAATGGCCATAGCGAGGAACGGGATGCGGTCCTGTATTCTTCCTTGACCTACTTCTTACACGATAGCATCCAAATGGCAATCGGGAACACAAGCTGATATTCGAGAAAAAAATGGGAAGGGTTTAAACCACCCTTCCGCCGACGCTTTTGCCGCCATAACTCCGCAGTACTTGTAGTGACAATAAAGACGATTAGTGCGTTGATTACAGCTCATTGAACTCTATTTTCAGTGAAAAGGACAACTTTCTATCTCCGTCCGTTTGGACGGGAGAGGCCCGCAAATTTTCAAAAAATGGTCATATTGCCCTTCCAAAGCAGAACTTTTTCTACACAGGGAGAACGGAGCGGTGCACGGGCCCGCCCTTTTAACTGTAGCATCCCCACATCTTCACAAGTAACCACCGCTAAAATCGGGCAAATCCGTAGCACTTTTTTCTAGCCTTATTTTTTGTGTACTAAAATATTTTGGCCACTAATTCCGCAAATAATGGACATAGCGAGGAACGGGATGCGGTTCTGCATTCTCCCTTGACCTACTTCTTACATGATAGCATCAAATGGGCAATCGGGAACACAAGCTGATATTCGAGAAAAAAGTGGGAAGAGTTTAAACCTCCCTTCCGCCGACACTCTTGCCGCAATAACTCCGCAGTACGTGTAGTGAGAATAAAGACGATTAGTGCGTTGAATACAGCTCATCGAACTCTATTTTCAGTGAAAAGGACAACTTTCTATCTCCGTCCGTTTGGACGGGAGAGCCCCGCAAAATTTCAAAAAATGGTCATTTTGCCCTTCCAAAACAGAACTTTCTCTACACAGGGAGAACGGTGCGGTGCACGGGCCCGCCCTTTTAACTGTAGCATCCCCACATCTTCACTAGTAATCACCGCTAAAATCGGGCAAATCCGTAGCACTTTTTTCTAGCCTTATTTTTTGGGTACCTAAGATATCTTGGTCTCTAATTCCGGAAATAATGGCCATAGCGAGGAACGGGATGCGGTCCTGTATTCTCCCTTGACCTACTTCTTACATGATAGCATCAAAAGGGCAATCGGGAACACAAGCTGATTTTCGAGAAAAAAATGGGAAGGTCCTTCCGCCGACACTCTTGTCGCAATAACTCCGCAGTACGTGTAGAATGAATAAAGATGATTAGTGGGTTGAATACAGCTCATCGAACTCTATTTTCAGTGAAAAGGGCAACTTCCTATCTCCGTCAGTTTGGACGGGAGAGGTCCGCAAAATTTCAAAAAATGGTCATTTTGCCCTTCCAAAAAAAACTTTCTCTACACAGGGAGAACGTGAGCGGTGCACGGGCCCGCCCTTTTAACTGTAGCATCTCCACATCTTCACTAGTAATCACCGCTAAAATCGGGCAAATCCGTAGCATTTTTTTTCTAGATTTTTTTTTGTGTACCTAAAATATTTTGGCCACTAATTCCGCAAATAATGGACATAGCGAGGAACGGGATGCGGTCCTGCATTCTCCCTTGACCTACTTCTTACATGACAGCATCAAAAGGGCAATCGGGAACACAAGCTGATTTTCGAGAAAAAAATGGGAAGGTCCTTCCGCCGACACTCTTGTCGCAATAACTCCGCAGTACGTGTAGAATGAATAAAGATGATTAGTGGGTTGAATACAGCTCATCGAACTCTATTTTCAGTGAAAAGGACAACTTCCTATCTCCGTCAGTTTGGACGGGAGAGGTCCGCAATATTTCAAAAAATGGTCATTTTGCCCTTCCAAAACAGAACTTTCACTACACAGGGAGAACGGAGCGGTGCACGGGCCCGCCCTTTTAACTGTAGCATCTCCACATCTTCACTAGTAATCACCGCTAAAATCGGGCAAATCCGTAGCACTTTTTTCTAGATTTATTTCTGTACCTAAAATATTTTGGCCATTAATTCCGCAAATAATTTACATAGCGAGGAACGGGATGCGGTCCTGCATTCTCCCTTGACCTACTTCTTACATGATAGCATCAAAAGGGCAATCGGGAACACAAGCTGATTTTCGAGAAAAAAATGGGAAGGGTTTAAACCACCCTTCCGAAGACACTCTTGCCGCAATAACTCCGCAGTACGTGTAGTGAGAATAAAGACGATTAGTGCGTCGAATATAGCTCATCGAACTCTATTTTCAGTGAAAAGGACAACTTCCTATCTCCGTCCGTTTGGACGGGAGAGGCCCGCAAATTTTCAAAAAATGGTCATTTTGCCCTTCCAAAACAGAACTTTCTCTACACAGGGAGAACGGAGCGGTGCACGGGCCCTGCATTTTAACTTTAGCATCCCCACATCTTCACTAGTAATCACCGCTAAAATCGGGCAAATCCGTAGCACTTTTTTCTAGCCTTATTTTTTGGGTACCTAAGATATCTTGGTCTCTAATTCCGGAAATAATGGCCATAGCGAGGAACGGAATGCGGTCCTGTATTCTCCCTTGACCTACTTCTTACACGATAGCATCAAAGTGGCAATCGGGAAAACAAGCTGATATTCGAGAAAAAAATGGGAAGGGTTTAAACCACCCTTCCGCCGACACTCTTGCCGCCATAACTCCGCGGTACTTGTAGTGACAATAAAGACGATTAGTGCGTTCAATACAGCTCATCGAACTCAATTTTCAGTGAAAAGGACAACTTTCTATCTCCGTCCGTTTGGACGGGAGAGGCTCGCAAAATGTCAAAAAATGGTCATTTTGCCCTTCCAAAACAGAACTTTCTCTACACAGGGAGAACGGAGCGGTGCACGGGCCCGCCCTTTTAACTGTAGCATCCCCACATCTTCACTAGTAATCACCGCTAAAATCGGGCAAATCCGTAGCACTTTTTTCTAGCCTTATGTTTTGGGTATCTAAAATATTTTGGCACTAATTTCGCAAATAATGGACATAGCGAGGAACGGGTTGCGGTCCTGCATTCTCCCTTGACCTACTTCTTACATGATAGCATCAAAAGGGCAATTGAGAACACAAGCTGATTTTCGAGAAAAAAATGGGAAGGGTTTAAACCACCTTTCCGCCGACACTCTTGCCGCAATAACTCCGCAGTACGTGTAGTGAGAATAAAGACGATAAGTGCGTTGAATACAGCTCATCGAACTCTATTTTCAGTGAAAAGGACAACTTTCTATCTCCGTCCGTTTGGACGGGAGAGACCCGCAAAATTTCAAAAAATGGTCATTTTGCCCTTCCAAAACAGAACTTTCTCTACACAGGGAGAAAGGAGCGGTGCACGGGCCCGCCCTTTTAACTGTAATATCCCCACTTCTTCACTAGTAATCACCGCTAAAATCGGGCAAATCCGTAGCACTTTTTTCTAGCCTTATGTTTTGGGTACCTAAAATATTTTGGCCACTAATTCCGCAAATAATGGACATAGCGAGGAACGGGATGCGGTCCTGCATTCTCCCTTGACCTACTTCTTACATGACAGCATCAAAAGGGCAATCGGGAACACAAGCTGATTTTCGAGAAAAAAATTGGAAGGGTTTAAACCAACCTTCCGCCGACACTCTTGCCGCAATAACTCCGCAGTACGTGTAGTGAGAATAAAGACGATTAGTGCGTTCAATATAGCTCATCGAACTCTATTTTCAGTGAAAAGGACAACTTTCTATCTCCGTCCGTTTGGACGGGAGAGGCACGCAAAATTTAAAAAAATGGTCATTTTGCCCTTCCAAAACAGAACTTTCTCTACACAGGGAGAACGGAGCGGTGCACGGGCCCGCCCTTTTAACTGTAGCATCCCCACATCTCCACTAGTGATCACCGCTATAATCGGGCAAATCCGTAGCTCTTTTTTCCAGCCTTATGTTTTGGGTACATAAAATATTTTGCCCACTAATTCCGCAAATAATGGACATAGCGAGGAACGGGATGCGGTCCTGCATTCTCCCTTGACCTACTTCTCACATGATAGCATCAAAAGGGCAATCGGGAACACAAGCTGATTTTCGAGAAAAAAGTGGAAAGGGTTTAAACCACCCTTCCACCGACACTTTTGCCGCAATAGCTCCGCAGTACGTGTAGTGAAAATAAAGACGATTAGTGCGTTGAATACAGCTCATCGAACTCTATTTTCAGTGAAAAGGACAACTATCTATCTCCGTCCGTTTGGACGGGAGAGGCCCGCAAAATTTCAAAAAATGGTCATTTTGCCCTTCCATAACAGAACTGTCTCTACACAGGGAGAACGGAGCGGTGCACGGGCCCGCCCTTTTAACTGTAGCATCTCCACATCTTCACTAGTAATCACCGCTAAAATCGGGCAAATCCGTAGCACTTTTTTTTTTTGTGTACCTAAAATATTTTGGCCACTAATTCCGCAAATAATGGACATAGCGAGGAACGGGATGCGGTCCTGCATTCTCCCTTGACCTACTTCTTACATGATAGCATCAAAAGGGCAATCGGGAACACAAGCTGATTTTCGAGAAAAAAGTGGAAAGGGTTTAAACCACCCTTCCACCGACACTTTTGCCGCAATAACTCCGCAGTACGTGTAGTGAGAAAAAAGACGATTAGTGCGTCGAATATAGCTCATCGAACTCTATTTTCAGTGAAAAGGACAACTTTCTATCTCCGTCCGTCTGGACGGGAGACGCACGCAAATTTCAAAAAATGGTCATTTTGCCCTTCCAAAACAGAACTTTCTCTACACAGGGAGAACGGAGCGGTGCACGGGCCCTCAATTTTAACTGTAGCATCCCCACATCTTCACTAGTAATCACCGCTAAAATCGGGTAAATCCGCAGCACTTTTTTCTAGCCTTATTTTTTGGGTACCTAAGATATCTTGGTCTCTAATTCCGGAAATAATGGCCATAGCGAGGAACGGGATGCGGTCCTGTATTCTTCCTTGACCTACTTCTAACACGATAGCATCAAAATGGCAATCGGGAACACAAGCTGATTTTCGAGAAAAAAGTGGAAAACCACCCTTCCACCGACACTTTTGCCGCAATAACTCCGCAGTACGTGTAGTGAGAATAAAGACGATTAGCGCGTTGGATACAGCTCATCGAACTCTATTTTCAGTGAAAAGGACAACTTTCTATCTCCGTCCGTTTGGACGGGAGAGGCCCGCAAAATTTCAAAAAATGGTCATTTTGCACTTCCAAAACAGAACTTTCTCTACACAGGGAGAACGGAGCGGTGCACTGGCCCGCCCTTTTAACTGTAGCATCCCCACATCTTCACTAGTAATCACCGCTAAAATCGGGCAAATTCGTAGCACTTTTTTCTAGCCTTATGTTTTGGGTACCTAAAATATTTTGGCACTAATTTCGCAAATAATGGACATAGCGAGGAACGGGTTGCGGTCCTGCATTCTCCCTTGACCTACTTCTTACATGATAGCATCAAAAGGGCAATTGAGAACACAAGCTGATTTTCGAGAAAAAAATGGGAAGGGAACCACCCTTCCGCCGACACTCTTGCCGCAATAACTCCGCAGTACGTGTAGTGAGAATAAAGACGATTAGTGCGTTGAATATAGCTCATCGAACTCTATTTTCAGTGAAAAGGACAACTTTCTATCTCCGTCCGTTTGGACTGGAGAGGCACGCAAATTAAAAAAAATGGTCATTTTGCCCTTCCAAAACAGAACTTTCTCTACACAGGGAGAACGGAGCGGTGCACGGGCCCGCCCTTTTAACTGTAGCATCCCCACATCTTCACTAGTAATCACCGCTAAAATCGGGCAAATCCGTAGCACTTTTTTCTAGCCTTATGTTTTGGGTACCTAAAATATTTTGGCCACTAATGTCGCAAATAATGGACATAGCGAGGAACGGGTTGCGGTCCTGCATTCTCCCTTGACCTACTTCTTACATGAGAGCATCAAAAGGGCAATTGAGAAAACAAGATGATTTTCGAAAAAAAAATGGGAATACCCTTCCGCCGACACTCTTGCCGCAATAACTCCGCAGTACGTGTAGTGAGAATAAAGACGATTAGTGCGTTGAATACAGCTCATCGAACTCTATTTTCAGTGAAAAGGACAACTTTCTATCTCCGTCCGTTTGGACGGGAGAGGCTAGCATATTTTCAAAAAATGGTCATTTTGCCCTTCCAAAAGAGATCTTTCTCTACACAGGGAGAACGGAGCGGTGCAGGGGCCAGCCCTTTTAACTGTAGCATCCCCACATCTTCACTAGTAATCACGCTAAAATCGGGCAAATCCGTAGCACTTTTTTCTAGCCTTATTTTTTGTGTACTAAAATATTTTGGCCACTAATTCCGCAAATAATGGACATATCGAGGAACGGGATGGCGATCCTGCATTCTCCCTTGACCTACTTGTTACATGATAGCATCAAAAGGGCAATCGCGAACACAAGCTGATTTTCGAGAAAAAAGTGGGAAGGTCCTTGCGCCGACACACTTGCCGCAATAACTCCGCAGTACTTGTAGTGAGAATAACGACGATTAGTGCGTTGAATACAGCTCATCGAACTCTATTTTCAGTGAAAAGGACAACTTTCTATCTCCGTCCGTTTGGACGGGAGAGGCCCGCAAAATTTAAAAAAATGGTCATTTTGCCCTTCCAAAACAGAACTTTCTCTACACAGGGAGAACGGTGCGGTGCACGGGCCCGCCCTTTTAACTGTAGTATCCCCACACCTTCACTAGTAATCACCGCTGAAATCGGGCAAATCCGTAGCACTTTTTTCTAGCCTTATTTTTTGGGTACCTAAGATATCTTGGTCTCTAATTCCGAAAATAATGGCCATAGCGAGGAACGTGATGCGGTCCTGTATTCTCCCTTGACCTACTTCTTACACGATAGCATCAAAAGGGCAATCGGGGACACAAGCTGATTTTCGAAAAAAAATGGGAAGGGTTTAAACCACCCTTCCGCCGACACTCTTGCCGCAATAACTCCGCAGTACGTGTAGTGAGAATAAAGACGATTAGTGCGTTGAATACAGCTCATCGAACTCTATTTTCAGTGAAAAGGACAACTTTCTATCTCCGTCTGTTTGGACGGGAGAGGCCCGCAAATTTTCAAAAAATGGTCATTTTGCCCTTCCAAAACAGAACTTTCTCTACACAGGGAGAACGGAGAGGTGCACGGGCCCGCCCTTTTAACTGTAGCATCCCCACATCTTCACTAGAAATCACCGCTAAAATCGGGCAAATCCGTAGCACTTTTTTCTAGCCTTATTTTTTGTGTACTAAAATATTTTGGCCACTAATTCCACAAATAATGGACATAGCGAGGAACGGGATGCGGTCCTGCATTCTCCCTTGACCTACTTCTTACATGATGGCATTAAAAGGGCAATCGGGAACACAAGCTGATTTTCGAGAAGAAAGTGGGAAGGTCCTTCCGCCGACACTCTTGCCGCAATAACTCCGCAGTACGTGTAGAGAGAATAAAGATGATTAGTGGTTTGAATACAGCTCATCGAACTCTATTTCCAGTGAAAAGGACAACTTCCTATCTCCGTCAGTTTGGACGGGAGAGGTCCGCAAAATTTCAAAAAATGGTCATTTTTCCCTTCCAAAACAGAACTTTCTCTACACAGGGAGAACGGAGCGGTGCACGGGCCCGCCCTTTTAACTGTAGCATCCCCACATCTTCACTAGTAATCACCGCTAAAATCGGGCAAATCCGTAGCACCTTTTTCTAGCCTAATTTTTTGGATACCTAAGATATCTTGGTCTCTAATTCCGGAAATAATGGCCATAGCTAGGAACGGGATGCGGTCCTGCATTCTCCCATGACCTACTTCTTACATGACAGCATCAAAAGGGCAATCGGGAACACAAGCTGATGTTCGAGAAAAAAATTGGAAGGGTTTAAACCAACCTTCCGCCGACACTCTTGCCGCAATAACTCCGCAGTACGTGTTGTGAGAATAAAGACGATTAGTGCGTTGAATATAGCTCATCGAACTCTATTTTCAGTGAAAAGCACAACTTTCTATCTCCGTCCGTTTGGACGGGAGAGGCACGCAAAATTTCAAAAAATGGTCATTTTGCCCTTCCAAAACAGAACTTTCTCTACACAGGGAGAACGGAGCGGTGCACGGGCCCGCCCTTTTAACTGTAGCATCCCCACATCTTCACTAGTAATCACCGATATAATCGGGCAAATCCGTAGCACTTTTTTCTAGCCTTATTTTTTGTGTACTAAAATATTTTGGCCAATAATTCCGCAAATAATGGACATAGCGAGGAACGGGATGCGGTCCTGCATTCTCCCTTGACCTACTTCTTACATGATAGCATCAAAAGGGCAATCGGGAACACAAAATGATTTTCGAGAAAAAAGTGGGAAGAGTTTAAACCTCCCTTCCGCCGACACTCTTGCCACAATAACTCCGCAGTACGTGTAGTGAGAATAAAGACGATTAGTGCGTTGAATACAGCTCATCGAACTCTATTTTCAGTGAAAAGGACAACTTTTATCTCCGTCCGTTTGGACGGGAGAGGCCCGCATAATTTCAAAAAATAGTCATTTTGCCCTTCCAAAACAGAACTTTCTCTACACAGGGAGAACGGAGCGGTGCACGGGCCAGCCCTTTTAACTGTAGCATCCCCACATCTTCACTAGTAATCACCGGTAAAATCGGGCAAATCCGTAGCACTTTTTTCTAGCCTTATGTTTTGGGTACCTAAAATATTTGGCCACTAATTCCGCAAATAATGGACATAGCGAGGAACGGGATGCGGTCCTGCATTCTCCCTTGACCTACTTCTTAAATGATAGCATCAAAAGGGCAATCGGGAACACAAGCTGATTTTCGAGAAGAAAGTGGGAAGGTCCTTGCGCCGACACTCTTGCCGCAATAACTCCGCAGTACGTGTAGTGAGAATAAAGACGATTAGTGCGTTGAATACAGCTCATCGAACTCTATTTTCAGTGAAAAGGACAACTTTCTATCTCCGTCCATTTGAACGGGAGAGGCCCGCAAAATTAAAAAAAATGGTCATTTTGCCCTTCCAAAACAGAACATTCTCTACACAGGGAGAACGGAGCGGTGCACGGGCCCGCCCTATTAAATGTAGCATCCCCACATCTTCACTAGTAATCACCGCTAAAATCGGGCAAATCCGTAGCACTTTTTTCTAGCCTTATTTTTTGTGTACCTAAAATATTTTGGCCACTAATTCCGGAAATAATGGCCATAGCCAGGAACGGGATGCGGTCCTGCATTCTCCCTTGACCTACTTCTTACATGATAGCCTCAAATGGGCAATCGGGAACACAAGCTGATTTTCGAGAAAAAATTGGGAAGAGTTTAAACCTCCCTTCCGCCGACACTCTTGCCGCAATAACTCCGCAGTACGTGTAGTGAGAATAAAGACGATTAGTGCGTCGAATATAGCTCATGGAACTCTATTTTCAGTGAAAAGGAGAACTTTCTATCTCCGTCCGTTTGGACGGGAGAGGCCCGCAAATTTTCATAAAATGGTCATATTGCCCTTCCAAAGCAGAACTTTCTCTACACAGGGAGAACGGAGCGGTGCACGGGCCCTCCATTTTAACTGTAGCATCCCCACATCTTCACTAGTAATCACCGCTAAAATAGGGCAACTCCGTAGCACTTTTTTCTAGCCTTATTTTTTGGGTACCTGAGATATCTTGGTCTCTAATTCCGGACATAATGGCCATAGCGAGGAACGGGATGCGGTCCTGTATTCTCCCTTGACCTTCTTCTTACACGATAGCATCAAAATGGCAATCGGGAACACAAGCTGATATTCGAGAAAAAAATGGGAAGGGTAAACAACCCTTCCGCCGACACTCTTGCCGCCATAACTCCGCAGTACTTGTAGTGACAATAAAGACGATTAGTGCGTTCAATACAGCTCATCGAACTCTATTTTCAGTGAAAAGGACAACTTTATATCTCCGTCCGTTTGGACGGGAGAGGCCCGCAAATTTTCAAAAAATGGTCATTTTGCCCTTCCAAAACAGAACTTTCTCTACACAGGGAGAACGTAGCGGTGCACGGGCCCGCCCTTTTAACTGTGGCATCCCCACATCTTCACTAGTAATCACCGCTATAATCGGGAAAATCCGTAGCACTTTTTTCTAGCCTTATGTTTTGGGTACATAAAATATTTTGCCCACTAATTCCGCAAATAATGGACATAGCGAGGAACGGGATGCGGTCCTGCATTCTCCCTTGACCTACTTCTTACATGATAGCATCAAAAGGGCAATTGAGAACACAAGCTGATTTTCGAGAAAAAAATGGGAAGGGTTTAAAACACCCTTCCGCCGACACTCTTGCCGCAATAACTCCACAGTACGTGTAGTGAGAATAAAGGCGATTAGTGCGTTGAATACAGCTCATCGAACTCTATTTTCAGTGAAAAGGACAACTTCCTATCTCCGTCCGTTTGGACGGGAGAGGTCCGCAAATTTTCAAAAAATGGTCATATTGCCCTTCCAAACCAGAACTTTCTCTACACAGGGAGAACGGAGCGGTGCACGGGCCCGCCCTTTTAACTGTAGCATCCCCACATCTTCATTATTAATCACCGCTGTAATCGGGCAAATCCGTAGCACTTTTTCTAGACTTATGTTTTGGGTACCTAAAATATTTTGGCCAATAATTCCGCAAATAATAGACATAGCGAGGAACGGGATGCGGTCCTGCATTCTCCCTTGAACTGCTTCTTAAATGATAGCATCAAAAGGGCAATCGGGAACACAAGCTGATTTTCTAGAAAAAAGTGGAAAGGGTAAAAAACCACCCTTCCGCCGACACTCTTGCCGCAATAAATCCGCAGTACGTGTAGTGAGAATAAAGACGATTAGTGCGTTGAATACAGCTCATCGAACTCTATTTTCAGGGAAAAGGACAACATTCTATCTCCGTCCGTTTGGACGGGAGAGGCCCGCAAAATTTCAAAAAATGGTCATTTTGCCCTTCCAAAACAGAACTTTCTCTACACAGGGAGAACGGAGCGTTGCACGGGCCCGCCCTTTTAACTGTAGCATCCCCAAATCTTCACTAGTAATAACCGCTAAAATCGGGCAAATTCGTAGCACTTTTTTCTAGCCATATGTTTTGGGTACCTAAAATATTTTGGCCACTAATTTCGCAAATAATGGAAATTGCGAGGAACGGGTTGCGGTCCTGCATTCTCCCTTGACCTACTTCTTACATGATAGCATCAAAAGGGCAATTGAGAACACAAGCTGATTTTCGAGAAAAAAATGGGAAGGGTTTAAACCACCCTTCCGCCGACACTCTTGCCGCAATAACTCCGCAGTACGTGTAGTGAGAATAAAGACGATTAGTGCGTTGAATACAGCTCATCGAACTCTATTTTCAGTGAAAATGACAACTTTCTATCTCCGTCCGTTTGGACGGGAGAGGCCCGCA
This sequence comes from Periplaneta americana, assembly GCF_040183065.1. NCBI lineage: Eukaryota > Metazoa > Arthropoda > Insecta > Blattodea > Blattidae > Periplaneta > Periplaneta americana. The sequence continues at coordinate 206,409,961 of NC_091118.1, read as the reverse complement.
AAATTTCAAAAAATGTTCATTTTTCCCTTCCAAAACAGAACTTCCTCTACACAGGGAGAACGGAGCGGTGCTCGGGCCCGCCCTTTTAAATGTAGCATCCCCACATCTTCACTAGTAAACACCGGTAAAATCGGGCAAATCCGTAGCACTTTTTTCTAGCCTTATTTTTTGTGTACTAAAATATTTTGGCCACTAATTCCGCAAATAATGGACATAGCGAGGAACGGGATGCGGTCCTGCATTCTCCCTTGACCTACTTCTTACATGATAGCATCAAATGGGCAATCGGGAACACAAGCTGATTTTCGAGAAAAAAGTGGGAAGAGTTTAAACCTCCCTTCCGCCGACACTCTTGCCGCAATAACTCCGCAGTACGTGTAGTGAGAATAAAGACGATTAGTGCGTTGAATACAGCTCATCGAACTCTATTTTCAGTGAAAAGGAGAACTTTCTATCTCCGTCCGTTTGGACGGGAGAGCCCCGCAAAATTTCAAAAAATGGTCATTTTGCCCTTCCAAAACAGAACTTTCTCTACACAGGGAGAACGTGAGCGGTGCACGGGCCCGCCCTTTTAACTGTAGCATCTCCACATCTTCACTATTAATCAAAGCTAAAATCGGGCAAATCCGTAGCACTTTTTTCTAGATTTTTTTTTGTGTACCTAAAATATTTTGGCCACTAATTCCGCAAATAATGGACATAGCGAGGAACGGGATGCGGTCCTGCATTCTCCCTTGACCTACTTCTTACATGATAGCATCAAAAGGGCAATCGGGAACACAAGCTGATTTTCGAGAAAAAAATGGGAAGGGTTTAAACCACCCTTCCGCCGACACTCTTGCCGCAATAACTCCGCAGTACGTGTAGTGTGAATAAAGACGATTAGTGCGTCGAATATAGCTCATCGAACTCTATTTTCAGTGAAAAGGACAACTTTCTATCTCCGTCCGTTTGGACGGGAGACGCACGCAAAATTTCAAAAAATGCTCATTTTGCCCTTCCAAAACAGAACTTTCTCTACACAGGGAGGAAGGAGCGGTGCACGGGCCCTCCATTTTAACTGTAGCATCCCCACATCTTCACTAGTAATCACCGCTAAAATCGGGCAAATCCGTAGCACTTTTTTCTAGCCTTATTTTTTGGGTACCTAAGATATCTTGGTCTCTAATTCCGGAAATAATGGCCATAGCGAGGAACGGGATGCGGTCATGTATTCTTCCTTGACCTACTTCTTACACGATAGCATCAAAATGGCAATCGGGATCACAAGCTGATATTCGAGAAAAAAATGGGAAGGGTTTAAACCACCCTTCCGCCACACTTTTGCCGCCATAACTCCGCAGTACTTGTAGTGACAATAAAGACGATTAGTGCGTTGAATACAGCTCATCGAACTCTATTTTCAGTGAAAAGGACAACTTTCTATCTCCGTCCGTTTGGACGAGAGAGGCACGCAAAATTTCAAAAAATGGTCATTTTGCCCTTCCAAAACAGAACTTTCTCTACACAGGGAGAACGGAGCGGTGCACGGGCCCGCCCTTTTAACTGTAGCAACCCCACATCTTCACTAGTGATCACCGCTATAATCGGGCAAATCCGTAGCACTTTTTTCTAGCCTTATGTTTTGGGTACATAAAATATTTTGCCCACTAATTCCGCAAATAATGGACATAGCGAGGAACGGGATGCGGTCCTGCATTCTCCCTTGACCTACTTCTTACATGATAGCATCAAAAGGGCAATCGGGAACACAAGCTGATTTTCGAGAAAAAAAATGGGAAGGGTTTTAAACCACCCTTCCGCCGACACTTTTGCCGCAATAACTCCGCAGTACGTGTAGTGAGAATAAAGACGATTAGTGCGTCGAATACAGCTCATCGAACTCTATTTTCAGTGAAAAGGACAACTTTCTATCTCCGTCCGTTTGGACGGGAGACGCACGCAAAATTTCAAAAAATGGTCATTTTGCCCTTCCAAAACAGAACTTTCTCTACACAGGGAGAACGGAGCGGTGCACGGGCCCTCCATTTTAACTGTAGCATCCCCACATCTTCACTAGTAATCACCGCTAAAATCGGGCAAATCCGTAGCACTTTTTTCTAGCCTTATTTTTGGGTACCTAAGATATCTTGGTCTCTAATTCCGGAAATAATGGCCATAGCGTGGAACGGGATGCGGTCCTGTATTCTTGCTTGACCTACTTCTTACACGATAGCATCAAAATAGCAATCGGGAACACAAGCTGATATTCGAGAAAAAAATGGGAAGGGTTTAAACGACCCTTCCGCCGACGCTTTTGCCGCCATAACTCCGCAGTACTTGTAGTGACAATAAAGACGATTAGTGCGTTGAATACAGCTCATCGAACTCTATTTTCAGTGAAAAGGACAACTTTATATCTCCGTCCGTTTGGACGGGAGAGGACCGCAAATTTAAAAAAAATGGTCATTTTGCCCTTCCTAAACAGAACTTTCTCTACACAGGGAGAACGGAGCGGTGCTCGGGCCCGCCCTTTTAAATGTAGTATCCCCACATCTTCACTAGTAATCATCGCTGTAATCGGGCAAATCCGTAGCACTTTTTTCTAGCCTTATGTTTTGGGTACCTAAAATATTTTGGCCACTAATTCCGCAAATAATGGACATAGCGAGGAACGGGATGCGGTCCTGCATTCTCCCTTGACCTGCTTCTTACATGATAGCATCAAAAGGGCAATCGGGAACACAAGCTGATTTTCGAGAAAAAAATTGGAAGTGTTTAAACCAACCTTCCGCCGACACTCTTGCCGCAATAACTCCGCAGTACGTGTAGTGAGAATAAAGACGATTAGTGCGTTGAATACAGCTCATCGAACTCTATTTTCAGTGAAAAGAACAACTTTCTATCTCCGTCCGTTTGGACGGGAGAGGCACGCAAAATTTCAAAAAATGATCATTTTGCCATTCCAAAACAGAACTTTCTCTACACAGGGAGAACGGAGCGGTGCACGGGCCCGCCCTTTTAACTGTAGCATCCCCACATCTTCACTAGTAATCACCGCTATAATCGGGCAAATCCGTAGCACTTTTTTCTAGCCTTATGTTTTGGGTACATAAAATATTTTGCCCACTAATTCCGCAAATAATGGACATTGCGAGGAACGGGATGCGGTCCTGCATTCTCCCTTGACCTACTTCTTACATGATAGCATCAAAAGGGCAATCGGGAACACAAGCTGATTTTCGAGAAAAAAGTGGAAAGGATTTAAACCACCCTTCCACCGACACTTTTGCCGCACTAACTCCGCAGTACGTGTAGGTTGAATAAAGACGATTAGTGCGTTGAATACAGCTCATCTAACTCTAGTTTCAGTGAAAATGACAACTTTCTATCTCCGTCCGTTTGGACGGGAGAGGCCCGCAAAATTTCAAAAAATGGTCATTTTGCCCTTCCAAAACAGAACTTTCTCTACACAGGGAGAACGGAGCGGTGCACTGGCCCGCCCTTTTAACTGTAGCATCCCCACATCTTCACTAGTAATCACCGGTAAAATCGGGCAAATCCGTAGCACTTTTTTCTAGCCTTATGTTTTGGGTACCTAAAATATTTTGGCCACTAATTCCGCAAATAATGGACATAGCGAGGAACGGGATGCGGTCCTGCATTCTCCATTGACCTACTTCTTACATGACAGCATCAAAAGGGCAATCGGGAACACAAGCTGATTTTCGAGAAAAAAATGGGAAGGTCCTTCCGCCGACACTCTTGTCGCAATAACTCCGCAGTACGTGTAGAATGAATAAAGATGATTAGTGGGTTGAATACAGCTCATCGAACTCTATTTTCAGTGAAAAGGACAACTTCCTATCTCCGTCAGTTTGGACGGGAGAGGTCCGCAATATTTAAAAAAATGGTCATTTTGCCCTTCCAAAGCAGAACTTTCTCTACACAGGGAGAACGGTGTGGTGCACGGGCCCGCCATTTTAACTGTAGCATCTCCACATCTTCACTAGTAATCACCGCTAAAATCGGGCAAATCCGTAGCACTTTTTTCTAGATTTTTTTTTGTGTACCTAAAATATTTTGGCCACTAATTTCGCAAATAATGGACATAGCGAGGAACGGGATGCGGTCCTACATTCTCCCTTGACCTACTTCTTACATGATAGCATCAAAATGGCAATCGGGAACACAAGCTGATATTCGAGAAAAAAATGGGAAGGTAAACCACCCTTCCGCCGACACACTTGCCGCCATAACTCCGCGGTACTTGTAGTGACAATAAAGACGATTAGTGCGTTCAATACAGCTCATCGAACTCTATTTTCAGTGAAAAGGACAACTTTATATCTCCGTCCGTTTGGACGGGAGAGGCCCGCAAATTTTCAAAAAATGGTCATTTTGCCCTTCCAAAACAGAACTTTCTCTACACAGGGAGAACGGAGCGGTGCACGGGCCCACCCTTTTAACTGTAGCATCCCCACATCTTCACTAGTAATCACCGCTATAATCGGGCAAATCCGTAGCACTTTTTTCTAGCCTTAATTTTCTGTACATAAAATATTTTGCCCACTAATTCCGCAAATAATAGACATAGCGAGGAACGGGATGCGGTCCTGCATTCTCCCTTGACCTGCTTCTTAAATGATAGCATCAAAAGGGCAATCGGGAACACAAGCTGATTTTCGAGAAAAAAGTGGAAAGGGTAAAAAACCACCCTTCCGCCGACACTCTTGCCGCAATAACTCCGCAGTACGTGTAGTGAGAATAAAGACGATTAGTGCGTTGAATACAGCTCCTCGAACTCTATTTTCAGTGAAAAGGAGAAGTTTCTATCTCCGTCCGTTTGGACGGGAGAGCCCCGGAAATTTCAAAAAATGGTCATTTTGCCCTTCCAAAACAGAACTTTCTCTACACAGGGAGAACGGTGCTGTGCACGGGCCCGCCCTTTTAACTGTAGCATCCCCACATCTTCACTAGTAATCACCGCTAAAATCGGGCAAATCCGTAGCACTTTTTTCTAGCCTTATTATTGGGTACCTAAGATATCTTGGTCTCTAATTCCGGAAATAATGGCCATAGCGAGGAACGGGATGCGGTCCTGTATTCTCCCTTGACCTACTTCTTACATGATAGCATCAAAAGGGCAATCGGGAACACAAGCTGATTTTCGAGAAAAAAATGGGAAGGTCCTTCCGCCGACACTCTTGTCGCAATAACTCCGCAGTACGTGTAGAATGAATAAAGATGATTGGTGGGTTGAATACAGCTCATCGATCTCTATTTTCAGTGAAAAGGACAACTTCCTATCTCCGTCAGTTTGGACGGGAGAGGCCCGCAAATTTTCAAAAAATGGTCATTTTGTCCTTCCAAAACAGAACTTTCTCTACACAGGGAGAACGGAGCGGTGCACGGGCCCGCCCTTTTAATTGTAGCATCTCCACATCTTCACTAGTAATCACCGCTAAAATCGGGCAAATCCGTAGCACTTTTTTCTAGATTTTATTTTTGTGGTCCTAAAATATTTTGGCCACTAATTCCGCAAATAATGGACATAGCGAGGAACGGGATGCTGTCCTGCATTCTCCCTTGACCTACTTCTAACATGATAGCATCAAAAGGGCAATCGGGAACACAACCTGATTTTCGAAAAAAAATGGGAAGGGTTTAAACCACCCTTCCGCCGACACTTTTGCCGCAATAACTCCTCAGTACATGTAGTGAGAATAAAGACGATTAGTGCGTTGAATACAGCTCATCGAACTCTATTTTCAGTGAAAAGGACAACTTTCTATCTCCGTCCGTTTGGACGGGAGAGGCCCGCAAATTTTCAAAAAATGGTCATTTTGCCCTTCCAAAACAGAACTTTCTCTACACACGGAGAACGGAGCGGTGCACGGGCCCGCCCTTTTAACTGTAGCATCCCCACATCTTCAGTAGTAATCACCGCTGTAATCGGGCAAATCCGTAGCACATTTTTCTAGCCTTATGTTTTGGGTACCTAAAATATTTTGGCCACTAATTCCGCAAATAATGGACATAGCGAGGAACGGGATGCGGTCCTGCATTCTCCCTTGACCTACTTCTTACATGATAGCATCAAAAGGGCAATCGGGAACACAAGCTGATTTTCGAGAAGAAAGTGGGAAGGTCCTTCCGCCGACACTCTTGCCGCAATAACTCCGCAGTACGTGTAGAATGAATAAAGATGATTAGTGGGTTGAATACAGCTCATCGAACTCTATTTTCAGTGAAAAGGACAACTTCCTATCTCCGTCAGTTTGGACGGGAGAGGTCCGCAAAATTTGAAAAAATGGTCATTTTGCCCTTCCAAAACAGAACTTTCTCTACACAGGGAGAACGGAGCGGTGCACGGGCCCGCCCTTTTAACTGTAGCATCCCCACATCTTCACTAGCAATCACCGCTAAAATCGGGCAAATCCGTAGCACCTTTTTCTAGCCTTATTTTTTGGATACCTAAGATATCTTGGTCTCTAATTCCGGAAATAATGGCCATAGCTAGGAACGGGATGCGGTCCTGCATTCTCCCATGGCATACTTCTTACATGACAGCATCAAAAGGGCAATCGGGAACACAAGCTGATTTTCGAGAAAAAAATTGAAAGGTTTTAAACCAACCTTCAGCCGACACTCTTGCCGCAATAACTCCGCAGTACGTGTTGTGAGAATAAAGACGATTAGTGCGTTGAATATAGCTCATCGAACTCTATTTTCAGTGAAAAGGACAACTTTCTTTCTCCGTCCGTTTGGACGGGAGAGGCACGCAAAATTTCAAAAAATGGTCATTTTGCCCTTCCAAAGCAGAACTTTCTCTACACAGGGAGAACGGAGCGGTGCACGGGCCCGCCCTTTTAACTGTAGCATCCCCACATCTTCTCTAGTAATCACCGATATAATCGGGCAAATCCGTAGCACTTTTTTCTAGCCTTATTTTTTGTGTACTAAAATATTTTGGCCACTAATTCCGCAAATAATGGACATAGCGAGGAACGGGATGCGGTCCTGCATTCTCCCTTGACCTACTTCTTACATGATAGCATCAAAAGGGCAATCGGGAACACAAGCTGATTTTCGAGAAAAAATTCGGAAGAGTTTAAACCTCCCTTCCGCCGACACTCTTGCCACAATAACTCCGCAGTACGTGTAGTGAGAATAAAGACGATTAGTGCGTTGAATACAGCTCATCGAACTCTATTTTCAGTGAAAAGGACAACTTTCTATCTCCGTCCGTTTGGACGGGGAGGCCCGCATAATTTCAAAAAATGGTCATTTTGCCCTTCCAAAACAGAACTTTCTCTACACAGGGAGAACGGAGCGGTGCACGGGCCAGCCCTTTTAACTGTAGCATCCCCACATCTTCACTAGTAATCACCGCTAAAATCGGGCAAATCCGTAGCACTTTTTTCTAGCCTTATTTTTTGTGTACCTAAAATATTTTGGCCACTAATTCCGCAAATAATGGACATAGCGAGGAACGGGATGCGGTCCTGCATTCTCCCTTGACCTACTTCTTACATAATAGCATCAAAAAGGCAATCGGGAACACAAGCTGATTTTCGAGCCGAGACTCTTGCCGCAATAATTCCGCAGTACGTGTAGTGAGAATAAATACGATTAGTGCTTTGAATACAGCTCATCGAACTCTATTTTCAGTGAAAAGGACAACTTTCTATCTCCGTCCGTTTGGACGGGAGACGAGCGCAAATTTTCAAAAAATGGTCATTTTGCCCTTCCAAAACAGAACTTTCTCTACACAGAGAGAACGGTGCGGTGCACGGGCCCGCCCTTTTAACTGTAGTATCCCCACACCTTCACTAGTAATCACCGCTGAAATCGGGCAAATCCGTAGCACTTTTTTCTAGCCTTATTTTTTGGGTACCTAAGATATCTTGTTCTCTAATTCCGGAAATAATGGCCATAGCGAGGAACGGGATGCGGTCCTGTATTCTTCCTTGACCTACTTCTTACACGATAACATCAAAATGGCAATCGCGAACACAAGCTGATATTCGAGAAAAAAATGGGAAGGGTTTAAACCACCCTTCCGCCGACGGTTTTGCCGCCATAACTCCGCAGTACTTGTAGTGACAATAAAGACGATTAGTGCGTTGAATACAGCTCATCGAACTCTATTTTCAGTGAAAAGGACAACTTTATATCTCCGTCCGTTTGGCCGGGAGAGGCCCGCAAATTTTCAAAAAATGGTCATTTTGCCCTTCCAAAGCAGAACTTTCTCTACACAGGGAGAACGGAGCGGTGCACGGGCCCGCCCTTTTAACTGTAGCATCCCCACATCTTCATTATTAATCACCGCTGTAATCGGGCAAATCCGTAGCACTTTTTCTAGCCTTATGTTTTGGGTACCTAAAATATTTTGGCCAATAATTCCGCAAATAATGGACATAGCGAGGAACGGGATGCGGTCCTGCATTCTCCCTTGACCTGCTTCTTAAATGATAGCATCAAAAGGGCAATCGGGAACACAAGCTGATTTTCGAGAAAAAAGTGGAAAGGGTAAAAAACCACCCTTCCGCCGACACTCTTGCCGCAATAACTCCGCAGTACGTGTAGTGAGAATAAAGACGATTAGTGCGTTGAATACAGCTCATCGAACTCTATTTTCAGTGAAAAGGAGAAGTTTCTATCTCCGTCCGTTTGGACGGGAGAGCCCCGCAAAATTTCAAAAAATGGTCATTTTGCCCTTCCAAAACAGAACTTTCTCTACACAGGGAGAACGGTGCTGTGCACGGGCCCGCCCTTTTAACTGTAGCATCCCCACATCTTCACTAGTAATCACCGCTAAAATCGGGCAAATCCGTAGCACTTTTTTCTAGCCTTATTATTGGGTACCTAAGATATCTTGGTCTCTAATTCCGGAAATAATGGCCATAGCGAGGAACGGGATGCGATCCTGTATTCTCCCTTGACCTACTTCTTACACGATTGCATCAAAATGGCAATCGGGAACACAAGCTGATATTCGAGAAAAAAATGGGAAGGGTTTAAACAACCCTTCCGCCGACACTCTTGCCGCCATAACTCCGCAGTACTTGTAGTGACAATAAAGACGATTAGTGCGTTCAATACAGCTCATCGAACTCTATTTTCAGTGAAAAGGACAACTTTATATCTCCGTCCGTTTGGACGGGAGAGGCCCGCAAATTTTCAAAAAATGGTCATTTTGCCCTTCCAAAACAGAACTTTCTCTACACAGGGAGAAAGTAGCGGTGCACGGGCCCGCTCTTTTAACTGTGGCATCCCCACATCTTCACTAGTAATCACCGCTATAATCGGGCAAATCCGTAGCACTTTTTTCTAGCCTTATGTTTTGGGTACATAAAATATTTTGCCCACTAATTCCGCAAATAATGGACATAGCGAGGAACGGGATGCGGTCCTGCATTCTCCCTTGACCTACTTCTTAAATGAAAGCATCAAAAGGGCAATCGGGAACACAAGCTGATTTTCGAGAAGAAAGTGGGAAGGTCCTTGCGCCGACACTCTTGCCGCAATAACTCCGCAGTACGTGTAGTGAGAATAAAGACGATTAGTGCGTTGAATACAGCTCATCGAACTCTATTTTCAGTGAAAAGGACAACTTTCTATCTCCGTCCATTTGAACGGGAGAGGCCCGCAAAATTAAAAAAAATGGTCATTTTGCCCTTCCAAAACAGAACATTCTCTACACAGTGAGAACGGAGCGGTGCACGGGCCCTCCATTTTAACTGTAGCATCCCCACATCTTCACTAGTAATCACCGCTAAAATCGGGCAAATCCGTTGCACTATTTTCTAGCCTTATTTTTTGGGTACCTGAGATATCTTGGTCTCTAATTCCGGAAATAATGGCCATAGCGAGGAACGGGATGCGGTCCTGTATTCTCCCTTGACCTACTTCTTACACGATAGCATCAAAGTGGCAATCGGGAACACAAGCTGATATTCGAGAAAAAAATGGGAAGGGTTTAAACAACCCTTCCGCCGACACTCTTGCCGCCATAACTCCGCAGTACTTGTAGTGACAATAAAGACGATTAGTGCGTTCAATACAGCTCATCGAACTCTATTATCAGTGAAAAGGACAACTTTATATCTCCGTCCGTTTGGACGGGAGAGGCCCGCAAATTTTCAAAAAATGGTCATTTTGCCCTTCCAAAACAGAACTTTCTCTACACAGGGAGAAAGTAGCGGTGCACGGGCCCGCCCTTTTAACTGTGGCATCCCCACATCTTCACTAGTAATCACCGCTATAATCGGGCAAATCCGTAGCACTTTTTTCTAGCCTTATGTTTTGGGTACATAAAATATTTTGCCCACTAATTCCGCAAATAATGGACATAGCGAGGAACGGGATGCGGTCCTGCATTCTCCCTTGACCTACTTCTTACATGATAGCATCAAAAGGGCAATCGGGAACACAAGATGATTTTCGAGAAAAAAGTGGAAAGGGTTTAAACCACCCTTCCACCGACACTTTTGCCGCAATAACTCCGCAGTACGTGTAGTGAGAATAATGACGATTAGTGCGTTGAATACAGCTCATCGAACTCTATTTTCAGTGAAAAGGACAACTTTCTATCTCCGTCCGTTTGGACGGAAGAGGCCCACAAAATTTCAAAAAATGGTCATTTTGCCCTTCCAAAAGAAACTTTCTCTACACAGGGAGAACGGAGCGGTGCACTGGCCCGCCCTTTTAACTGTAGCATCCCCACATCTTCACTAGTAATCACCGCTAAAATCGGGCAAATCCGTAGCAATTTTTTCTAGCCTTATATTTTGGGTACCTAAAATATTTTGGCCACTAATTTCGCAAATAATGGACATTGCGAGGAACGGGTTGCGGTCCTGCATTCTCCCTTGACTTACTTCTTACATGATAGCATCAAAATGGCAATTGAGATCACAAGCTGATTTTCGAGAAAAAAATGGGAAAGGTTTAAACCACCCTTCCGCCGACACTCTTGCCGCAATAACTCCGCAGTACGTGTAGTGAGAATAAAGACGATTAGTGCGTTGAATATAGCTCATCGAACTCTATTTTCAGTGAAAAGGACAACTTTCTATCTCCGTCCGTTTGGACTGGAGAGGCACGCAAAATTTCAAAAAATGGTCATTTTGCCCTTCCAAAACAGAACTTTCTCTACACAGGGAGAACGGAGCGGTGCACGGGCCCTGCATTTTAACTTTAGCATCCCCACATCTTCACTAGTAATCACCGCTAAAATCGGGCAAATCCGTAGCACTTTTTTCTAGCCTTATTTTTTGGGTACCTAAGATATCTTGGTCTCTAATTCCGGAAATAATGGCCATAGCGAGGAACGGGATGCGGTCCTGTATTCTCCCTTGACCTACTTCTTACACGATAGCATCAATATGGCAATGGTAGAAAATGGTAGAAAATGGTAGAAAAAAATGGGAAAGGTTTAAACCACCCTTCCGCCGACACTCTTGCCAAAATAACTCCGCAGTATTTGTAGTGACAATAAAGACGATTAGTGCGTTGAATACAGCTCATCGAACTCTATTTTCAGTGAAAAGGACAACTTTCTATCTCCGTCCGTTTGGACGGGAGAGGCCCGCAAATTTTCAAAAAATGGTCATTTTGCCCTTCCAAAACAGAACTTTCTCTACACAGGGAGAACGGAGCGGTGCACGGGCCCGCCCTTTTAACTGTAGCATCCCCACATCTTCACTAGTAATCACCGCTAAAATCGGGCAATTCCGTAGCACTTTTTTCTAGCCTTATTTTTTGTGTACTAAAATATTTTGGCCACTAATTCCGCAAATAATGGACATAGCGAGGAACGGGATGCGGTCCTGCATTCTCCCTTGACCTACTTCTTACATGATAGCATCAAAAGGGCAATCGGGAACACAAGCTGATTTTCGAGAAGAAAGTGGGAAGGTCCTTCCGCCGACACTCTTGCCGCAATAACTCCGCAGTACGTGTAGAGAGAATAAAGATGATTAGTGGGTTGAATACAGCTCATCGAACTCTATTTTCAGTGAAAAGGACAACTTCCTATCTCCGTCAGTTTGGACGGGAGAGGTCCGCAAAATTTCAAAAAATGGTCATTTTGCCCTTCCAAAACAGAACTTTCTCTACACAGGGAGAACGGAGCGGTGCACGGGCCCGCCCTTTTAACTGTAGCATCCCCACATCTTCACTAGTAATCACCGCTAAAATCGGGCAAATCCGTAGCACCTTTTTCTAGCCTTATTTTTTGGATACCTAAGATATCTTGGTCTCTAATTCCAGAAATAATGGCCATAGCGAGGAACGGGATGCGGTCCTGTATTCTCCCTTGACCTACTTCTTACATGATAGCATCAAAAGGGCAATCGGGAACACAAGCTGATTTTCGAGAAAAAAGTGGGAAGAGTTTAAACCTCCCTTCCGCCGACACTCTTGCCACAATAACTCCGCAGTACGTGTAGTGAGAATAAAGACGATTAGTGCGTTGAATACAGCTCATCGAACTCTATTTTCAGTGAAAAGGAGAAGTTTCTATCTCCGTCCGTTTGGACGGGAGAGCCCCGCAAAATTTCAAAAAATGGTCATTTTGCCCTTCCAAAACAGAACTTTCTCTACACAGGGAGAACGGTGCTGTGCACGGGCCCGCCCTTTTAACTGTAGCATCCCCACATCTTCACTAGTAATCACCGCTAAAATCGGGCAAATCCGTAGCACTTTTTTCTAGCCTTATTATTGGGTACCTAAGATATCTTGGTCTCTAATTCCGGAAATAATGGCCATAGCGAGGAACGGGATGCGGTCCTGTATTCTCCCTTGACCTACTTCTTACATGATAGCATCAAAAGGGCAATCGGGAACACAAGCTGATTTTCGAGAAAAAAATGGGAAGGTCCTTCCGCCGACACTCTTGTCGCAATAACTCCGCAGTACGTGTAGAATGAATAAAGATGATTGGTGGGTTGAATACAGCTCATCGAACTCTATTTTCAGTGAAAAGGACAACTTCCTATCTCCGTCAGTTTGGACGGGAGAGGCCCGCAAAATTTCAAAAAATGGTCATTTTGTCCTTCCAAAACAGAACTTTCTCTACACAGGGAGAACGGAGCGGTGCACGGGCCCGCCCTTTTAATTGTAGCATCTCCACATCTTCACTAGTAATCACCGCTAAAATCGGGCAAATCCGTAGCACTTTTTTCTAGATTTTATTTTTGTGTGCCTAAAATATTTTGGCCACTAATTCCGCAAATAATGGACATAGCGAGGAACGGGATGCTGTCCTGCATTCTCCCTTGACCTACTTCTTACATGATAGCATCAAAAGGGCAATCGGGAACACAACCTGATTTTCGAGAAAAAAATGGGAAGGGTTTAAACCACCCTTCCGCCGACACTCTTGCCGCAATAACTCCGCAGTACGTGTAGTGAGAATAAAGACGATTAGAGCGTCGAATATAGCTCATCGAACTCTATTTTCAGTGAAAAGGACAACTTTCTATCTCCGTCCGTTTGGACGGGAGACGCACGCAAAATTTCAAAAATGGTCATTTTGCCCTTCCAAAACAAAACTTTCTCTACACAGGGAGAACGGAGCGGTGCACGGGTCCTCCATTTTAACTGTAGCATCCCCACATCTTCACTAGTAATCACCGCTAAAATCGGGCAAATCCGTAGCACTTTTTTCTAGCCTTATGTTTTGGGTACCTAAAATATTTTGGCCACTAATTCCGCAAATAATGGACATAGCGAGGAACGGGATGCGGTCCTGCATTCTCCCTTGACCTACTTCTTACATGACAGCATCAAAAGGGCAATAGGGAACACAAGCTGATTTTCGAGAAAAAAATTGGAAGGGTTTAAACCAACCTTCCGCCGACACTCTTGCCGCAATAACTCCGCAGTACGTGTAGAGAGAATAAAGACGATTAGTGCGTTGAATATAGCTCATCGAACTCTATTTTCAGTGAAAAGGACAACTTTCTATCTCCGTCCGTTTGGACGGGAGAGGCACGCAAAATTTCAAAAAATGGTCATTTTGCCCTTCCAAAACAGAACTTTCTCTACACAGGGAGAAAGGAGCGGTGCACGGGCCCTCCATTTTAACTGTAGCATCCCCACATCGTCACTAGTAATCACCGCTAAAATCGGGCAAATCCGTAGCACTTTTTTAAAGCCTTATTTTTTGGGTACCTAAGATATCTTGGTCTCTAATTCCGGATATAATGGCCATAGCGAGGAACGGGATGCGGTCCTGTATTCTCCCTTGACCTACTTCTTACACGATAGCATCAATATGGCAATGGTAGAAAATGGTAGAAAAAAATGGGAAGGGTTTAAACAACACTTCCGATGACACTCTTGCCGCAATAACTCCGCAGTACTTGTAGTGACAATAAAGACGATTAGTGCGTTGAATACAGCTCATCGAACTCTATTTTCAGTGAAAAGGACAACATTCTATCTCCGTCCGTTTGGACGGGAGAGGCCCGCATAATTTCAAAAAATGGTCATTTTGCCCTTCCAAAACAGAACTTTCTCTACACAGGGAGAACGGAGCGGTGCACGGGCCCGCCCTTTTAACTGTAGCATCCCCACATCTTCACTAGTAATCAACGCTATAATCGGGCAAATCCGTAGCACTTTTTTCTAGCCTTATGTTTTGGGGACCTAAAATATTTTGGCCACTAATTCCGCAAATAATGGACATAGCGAGGAACGGGATGCGGTCCTGCATTCTCCCTTGACCTACTTCTTACATGATAGCATCAAAAGGGCAATCGGGAACACAAGCTGATTTTCGAGAAAAAAATGGGAAGGTCCTTCCGCCGACACTCTTGCCGCAATAACTCCGCAGTACGTGTAGTGAGAATAAAGACGATTAGTGCGTTGAATACAGCTCATCGAACTCTATTTTCAGTGAAAAGGACAACATTCTATCTCCGTCCGTTTCGACGGGAGAGGCCCGCAAAATTTCAAACAATGGTCATTTTGCCCTTCCAAAACAGAACTGTCTCTACACAGGGAGAACGAAGCGGTGCACGGGCCCGCCCTTTTAACTGTAGCATCTCCACATCTTCACTAGTAATCACCGCTAAAATCGGGCAAATCCGTAGCACTTTTTTCTAGCCTTATTTTTTGTGTACCTAAAATATTTTGGCCACTAATTCCGCAAATAATGGACATAGCGAGGAACGGGATGCGGTCCTGCATTCTCCCTTGACCTACTTCTTACATGATAGCATCAAAAGGGCAATCGGGAACACAAGCTGATTTTCGAGGAAAAAAATGGGAAGGGTTTAAACCACCCTTCCGCCGACACTCTTGCCGCAATAACTCCACAGTACGTGTAGTGAGAATATAGACGATTAGTGCGTCGAATATAGGTCATCGAACTCTATTTTCAGTGAAAAGGACAACTTTCTATCTCCGTCCGTTTGCACGGGAGACGCACGCAAAATTTCAAAAAATGGTCATTTTGCCCTTCCAAAACAGAACTTTCTCTACATAGGGAGAACGCTCCGGTGCACGGGCCCGCCCTTTTAACTGTAGTATCCCCACATCTTCACTAGTAATCACCGCTAAAATCGGGCAAATCCGTAGCACTTTTTTCTAGCCTTATGTTTTGGGTACCTAAAATATTTTGGCCACTAATTTCGCAAATAATGGACATAGCGAGGAACGGGATGCGGTCCTGCATTCTCCCTTGACCTGCTTCTTAAATGATAGCATCAAAAGGGCAATCGGGAACACAAGCTGATTTTCGAGAAAAAAGTGGGGAGGGTTTAAACCACCCTTCCGCCGACACTCTTGCCGCAATAACTCCGCAGTACGTGTAGTGAGAATAAAGACGATTAGTGCGGTGAATACAGCTCATCGAACTCTATTTTCAGTGAAAAGGACAACTTTCTATCTCCGTCCGTTTGGACGGGAGACGAGCGCAAATTTTCAAAAAATGGTCATTTTGCCCTTCCAAAACAGAACTTTCTCTACACAGAGAGAACGGTGCGGTGCACGGGCCCGCCCTTTTAACTGTAGTATCCCCACACCTTCACTAGTAATCACCGCTGAAATCGGGCAAATCCGTAGCACTTTTTTCTAGCCTTATTTTTTGGGTACGTAAGATATCTTGTTCTCTAATTCCGGAAATAATGGCCATAGCAAGGAACGGGATGCGGTCCTGTATTCTTCCTTGACCTACTTCTTACACGATAGCATCAAAATGGCAATCGCGAACACAAGCTGATATTCGAGAAAAAAATGGGAAGGGTTTAAACCACCCTTCCGCCGACGGTTTTGCCGCCATAACTCCGCAGTACTTGTAGTGACAATAAAGACGATTAGTGCGTTGAATACAGCTCATCGAACTCTATTTTCAGTGAAAAGGACAACTTTATATCTCCGTCCGTTTGGCCGGGAGAGGCCCGCAAATTTTCAAAAAATGGTCATTTTGCCCTTCCAAAGCAGAACTTATCTCTACACAGGGAGAACGGAGCGGTGCACGGGCCCGCCCTTTTAACTGTAGCATCCCCACATCTTCATTATTAATCACCGCTGTAATCGGGCAAATCCGTAGCACTTTTTCTAGCCTTATGTTTTGGGTACCTAAAATATTTTGGCCACTAATTCCGCAAATAATGGACATAGCGAGGAACGGGATGCGGTCCTGCATTCTCCCTTGACCTGCTTCTTAAATGATAGCATCAAAAGGGCAATCGGGAACACAAGCTGATTTTCGAGAAAAAAGTGGAAAGGGTAAAAAACCACCCTTCCGCCGACACTCTTGCCGCAATAACTCCGCAGTACGTGTAGTGAGAATAAAGACGATTAGTGCGTTGAATACAGCTCATCGAACTCTATTTTCAGTGAAAAGGAGAAGTTTCTATCTCCGTCCGTTTGGACGGGAGAGCCCCGCAAAATTTCAAAAAATGGTCATTTTGCCCTTCCAAAACAGAACTTTCTCTACACAGGGAGAACGGTGCTGTGCACGGGCCCGCCCTTTTAACTGTAGCATCCCCACATCTTCACTAGTAATCACCGCTAAAATCGGGCAAATCCGTAGCACTTTTTTCTAGCCTTATTATTGGGTACCTAAGATATCTTGGTCTCTAATTCCGGAAATAATGGCCATAGCGAGGAACGGGATGCGGTCCTGTATTCTCCCTTGACCTACTTCTTACATGATAGCATCAAAAGGGCAATCGGGAACACAAGCTGATTTTCGAGAAAAAAATGGGAAGGTCCTTCCGCCGACACTCTTGTCGCAATAACTCCGCAGTACGTGTAGAATGAATAAAGATGATTGGTGGGTTGAATACAGCTCATCGAACTCTATTTTCAGTGAAAAGGACAACTTCCTATCTCCGTCAGTTTGGACGGGAAAGGCCCGCAAAATTTCAAAAAATGGTCATTTTGTCCTTCCAAAACAGAACTTTCTCTACACAGGGAGAACGGAGCGGTGCACGGGCCCGCCCTTTTAATTGTAGCATCTCCACATCTTCACTAGTAATCACCGCTAAAATCGGGCAAATCCGTAGCACTTTTTTCTAGATTTTATTTTTGTGTGCCTAAAATATTTTGGCCACTAATTCCGCAAATAATGGACATAGCGAGGAACGGGATGCTGTCCTGCATTCTCCCTTGACCTACTTCTTACATGATAGCATCAAAAGGGCAATCGGGAACACAACCTGATTTTCGAGAAAAAAATGGGAAGGGTTTAAACCACCCTTCCGCCGACACTCTTGCCGCAATAACTCCGCAGTACGTGTAGTGAGAATAAAGACGATTAGAGCGTCGAATATAGCTCATCGAACTCTATTTTCAGTGAAAAGGACAACTTTCTATCTCCGTCCGTTTGGACGGGAGACGCACGCAAAATTTCA
Source organism: Periplaneta americana (assembly GCF_040183065.1). NCBI lineage: Eukaryota > Metazoa > Arthropoda > Insecta > Blattodea > Blattidae > Periplaneta > Periplaneta americana. The sequence goes on along the minus strand of NC_091118.1, from coordinate 206,392,106 downwards.
AAAATGGTCATTTTGCCCTTCCAAAACAAAACTTTCTCTACACAGGGAGAACGGAGCGGTGCACGGGTCCTCCATTTTAACTGTAGCATCCCCACATCTTCACTAGTAATCACCGCTAAAATCGGGCAAATCCGTAGCACTTTTTTCTAGCCTTATGTTTTGGGTACCTAAAATATTTTGGCCACTAATTCCGCAAATAATGGACATAGCGAGGAACGGGATGCGGTCCTGCATTCTCCCTTGACCTACTTCTTACATGACAGCATCAAAAGGGCAATAGGGAACACAAGCTGATTTTCGAGAAAAAAATTGGAAGGGTTTAAACCAACCTTCCGCCGACACTCTTGCCGCAATAACTCCGCAGTACGTGTAGAGAGAATAAAGACGATTAGTGCGTTGAATATAGCTCATCGAACTCTATTTTCAGTGAAAAGGACAACTTTCTATCTCCGTCCGTTTGGACGGGAGAGGCACGCAAAATTTCAAAAAATGGTCATTTTGCCCTTCCAAAACAGAACTTTCTCTACACAGGGAGAAAGGAGCGGTGCACGGGCCCTCCATTTTAACTGTAGCATCCCCACATCGTCACTAGTAATCACCGCTAAAATCGGGCAAATCCGTAGCACTTTTTTAAAGCCTTACTTTTTGGGTACCTAAGATATCTTGGTCTCTAATTCCGGAAATAATGGCCATAGCGAGGAACGGGATGCGGTCCTGTATTCTCCCTTGACCTACTTCTTACACGATAGCATCAATATGGCAATGGTAGAAAATGGTAGAAAAAAATGGGAAGGGTTTAAACAACCCTTCCGATGACACTCTTGCCGCAATAACTCCGCAGTACTTGTAGTGACAATAAAGACGATTAGTGCGTTGAATACAGCTCATCGAACTCTATTTTCAGTGAAAAGGACAACATTCTATCTCCGTCCGTTTGGACGGGAGAGGCCCGCATAATTTCAAAAAATGGTCATTTTGCCCTTCCAAAACAGAACTTTCTCTACACAGGGAGAACGGAGCGGTGCACGGGCCCGCCCTTTTAACTGTAGCATCCCCACATCTTCACTAGTAATCAACGCTATAAACGGGCAAATCCGTAGCACTTTTTTCTAGCCTTATGTTTTGGGGACCTAAAATATTTTGGCCACTAATTCCGCAAATAATGGACATAGCGAGGAACGGGATGCGGTCCTGCATTCTCCCTTTACCTACTTCTTACATGATAGCATCAAAAGGGCAATCGGGAACACAAGCTGATTTTCGAGAAAAAAATGGGAAGGTCCTTCCGCCGACACTCTTGCCGCAATAACTCCGCAGTACGTGTAGTGAGAATAAAGACGATTAGTGCGTTGAATACAGCTCATCGAACTCTATTTTCAGTGAAAAGGACAACATTCTATCTCCGTCCGTTTCGACGGGAGAGGCCCGCAAAATTTCAAACAATGGTCATTTTGCCCTTCCAAAACAGAACTGTCTCTACACAGGGAGAACGAAGCGGTGCACGGGCCCGCCCTTTTAACTGTAGCATCTCCACATCTTCACTAGTAATCACCGCTAAAATCGGGCAAATCCGTAGCACTTTTTTCTAGCCTTATTTTTTGTGTACCTAAAATATTTTGGCCACTAATTCCGCAAATAATGGACATAGCGAGGAACGGGATGCGGTCCTGCATTCTCCCTTGACCTACTTCTTACATGATAGCATCAAAAGGGCAATCGGGAACACAAGCTGATTTTCGAGGAAAAAAATGGGAAGGGTTTAAACCACCCTTCCGCCGACACTCTTGCCGCAATAACTCCACAGTACGTGTAGTGAGAATAAAGACGATTAGTGCGTCGAATATAGGTCATCGAACTCTATTTTCAGTGAAAAGGACAACTTTCTATCTCCGTCCGTTTGCACGGGAGACGCACGCAAAATTTCAAAAAATGGTCATTTTGCCCTTCCAAAACAGAACTTTCTCTACATAGGGAGAACGCTCCGGTGCACGGGCCCGCCCTTTTAACTGTAGTATCCCCACATCTTCACTAGTAATCACCGCTAAAATCGGGCAAATCCGTAGCACTTTTTTCTAGCCTTATGTTTTGGGTACCTAAAATATTTTGGCCACTAATGTCGCAAATAATGGACATAGCGAGGAACGGGATGCGGTCCTGCATTCTCCCTTGACCTGCTTCTTAAATGATAGCATCAAAAGGGCAATCGGGAACACATACTGATTTTCGAGAAAAAAGTGGGGAGGGTTTAAACCACCCTTCCGCCGACACTCTTGCCGCAATAACTCCGCAGTACGTGTAGTGAGAATAAAGACGATTAGTGCGGTGAATACAGGTCATCGAACTCTATTTTCAGGGAAAAGGACAACATTCTATCTCCGTCCGTTTGGACGGGAGAGGGCCGCAAAATTTCAAAAAATGGTCATCTTGCCCTTCCAAAACAGAACTTTCTCTACACAGGGAGAACGGAGCGGTGCACGGGCCCGCCCTTTTAACTGTAGCATCCCCACATCTTCACTAGTAATCACCGCTATAATCGGGCAAATCCCTAGCACTTTTTTCTATCCTTAATTTTTGGGTACCTAATATATTTTGGCCACTAATTCCGCAAATAAATGACATAGCGAGGAACGGGATGCGGTCCTGCATTCTCCCTTGACCTACTTCTTACATGATAGCATCAAAAGGGCAATCGAGAACACAAGCTCATTTTCGAGAAAAAAGTGGAAAGATAAACCCTTCCACCGACACTTTTGCCGCAATAACTCCGCAGTACGTGTAGTGAGAATAAAGACGATTAGTGCGTTGAATACAGCTCATCGAACTCTATTTTCAGTGAAAAGGACAACTTTCTATCTCCGTCCGTTTGGACGGGAGAGGCCCGCAAATTTTAAAAATATGCTCATTTTGCCCTTCCAAAACAGAACTTTCTCTACACAGGGAGAAAGGAGCGCTGCACTCTCCCGCCCTTTTAACTGTAGCATCCCCACATCTTCACTAGTAATCACCGCTAAAATCGGGCAAATCCGTAGCACTTTTTTCTAGCCTTATGTTTTGGGTACCTAAAATATTTTGGCTACTAATTCCGCAAATAATGGACATAGCGAGGAACGGGATGCGGTCCTGCATTCTCCCTTGACCTACTTCTTACATGACAGCATCAAAAGGGCAATCGGGAACACAAGCTGATTTTCGAGAAAAAAATTGGAAGGGTTTAAACCAACCTTCCGCCGACACTTTGCCGCAATAACTCCGCAGTACGTGTAGTGAGAATAAAGACGATTAGTGCGTTGAATATAGCTCATCGAACTCTATTTTCAGTGAAAAGGACAACTTTCTATCTCCGTCCGTTTGGACGGGAGAGGCACGCAAAATTTCAAAAAATGGTCATTTTGCCCTTCCAAAACAGAACTTTCTCTACACA